>NW_026849127.1:0-105890 GCF_030867785.1 Colletotrichum acutatum
TTACTCATGTCTGGTTACTTGCTCTATACCAATTTCTATCTTCAGTCCATCAATTCACCATGTGTTTGCAGGCGTTGCGTGCTACCTTATACCGCGGAAAGCATGTCTGACTTTTCCATGCAGTTGAACGCCATGCTAAAAGTTGGCTCGACTGTTGAATGACAGAAAGACTTTGTTATTTGATGACTAGAGTGGAGAAAATAGCTTTCTTCTTGGTTAGATGTAGCATGAAATCTCCGAAGTTTCTTAAAATGACTCGACTCGAGTTATTTGAAACTCTCCTTGGTAGCAACAACCATCACGAAGGTTTCTGCGGACTCGGGGGGTTTCTGCCCGTGACAGAAGCTTGAGTAAAAGTCTATTGAGTCTGAGGGGCAATGATAGATAATTGTAACCCCTTTCCATTCAATCTTTGCTGTTTTTCGAACTCTGCCTGCGCAGAAAGGTCTAAATCATGACCTATTCAGGAAGGCAACTTTAAGACATGCCAATCCATACTTGCCTATGTTCGGGATTAGAAGGCTTGACTACATGCCTGAAGTGGCTGTTTCTTCTTGGTGAGAAGCCGCAGATTTCTCGAAATACAAAGAAACGAGATACTGAAGATATGGTCATCGACAACTCACTATTGCAGATGGACTTTCCTTGAGAGAGGATGGGAAAGCTCTCCAAGGGCAAACTCAGGCCATAGTCGCAGCAAGCCTTCTCCACGTCTCCACACGATCAATCTAACTTCTAGTCGAAACAGCCACTGTCTTACCGACGCCTGAATGCTACGTTCTGAAGCTTCAAAAACAACTCGAACAGTCGGGTTGGAACAGGCTGTTCGGGGTCCACCTCATATTGCTTGCCTGCAGTTGTGGTTTCCACCAGTGGGTAAGGTGACCAACCGGCCTTTAGGGCCTCCCACTTCCCGGGCCCTCTTTCATAAGTTCTCAGGGTGTGCAAGTATCAGGTCAACCTGGATAGATCTTATGATATGATTTCAAACAACCAAGAAGACCTATCCATTGTTCCTGCCTGGATTTCCAAGATTACCTCTGGCTCGAGTTCTTGCATTCTCAAGTCTGTGCAGCAGACTTTTGAGAAGCACTTAGTGAAGACTGGTGGACATGATGGAGAGTTCAAATGTCACATAGTATATTCCTCCAAAATTTATCAGTAAATATAGACTTACTTCAGATATTCAGTTTGGCTTAGGCTGCGTGGGTACAGTATAGAGCTGCAAGAGTGTGAGAAGGAAGAACTGAGATTCACGTTGTGAGGCCTGCACCACTGAAGAATCGGAAATCGCTTACTTCGGAAGGGCACATCGCTGTTGCGACATGCGTGCGTCTATATTTACCTAAGTATCCCTCTCTTGCAAATATTCCGCGTTGTGACAACAATCAGGCCAAAATTGCTCTGATTCCAGTACGTGACCTCCTTCAGCTAAGCGCGTTGTGAATCACGTGTTTGAAGCAGCCTGACTTCATCTTCCACACGAAGGAGCAAGATATGTTTCGCTATGATGACTTGATATTTTCATAAGTGTTTTAGACATTTGAGGCGGACTGAGCGAAATGCGATTACACCTAATATTGTGTGGGATGGATCCGCTGAAGGGGAAAGAATGATGAAATTCGCACTGCCGGCTTTGTTCTAGCTTGTCTGTTTGCCTTGCTTCGCATGCTTCCATCCTTACTAATCAGATATGAAGAAAGCGCGGCTTTCGGGGCCGGGAGCGAACGTCAGCCCCACTGCAGTTTTGAGGAATGGTGACAAGCCCATAGTAAGCACGAGTAGGAGTCTTAAGGTTGATCCTCCGGCCCCACATTACCGGCCCCGTGACTAATGCCCTTATTTCCTCGGCGCCGAAATGATGAATGTAACTCCGGGACCTCACGGCCGATGTTTGGAGTCTACTAAGTTGGCTTGAATACATAAGGCTTGGTCTGTCAGATGCCCATTTGTGAAATCCAGATAGCATTGGAGCTTCAACATCAATTGACATTATATTCTGGACTCGCCAAGTCGCCTAAGCATCCCGTCTCTGAAATATTGATATACCACAGAATTCAAATCTCTGATAGCAATAACATCATGGCTGATTCGTCCCCTCGCCGACGCATCGTGATATCTAATCTCGATCTCGACTCAGACAATGGCAACGACAAGACTGAACCTGGAGTAGAGGTAGTCACCGCTACTTTGGTGACAGAAGACATGTTCGATGGCCTTCTGCAGAGAACCAAGATCGGGACTGTCTCGGCTGTCCCTGCAAGCAACGAAGGATGGTGAGCATTACTCGGTCTCTCAAGCTGAAGGATCAGATACTGACTTTTCAAAGTGGCCTGCCGGTCCTTCCTGACGTCCCTGGAAGTGGGATAGTCTTGCCAGGTGGAGTGAACATTTACTTCTTGGACTTGGCCCCTGGATACACTACCCCGATGGTGAGTTGGTGTTCTTCTAATCGGGAATTGTAGCACATGATTCGAAATCATTGACGTCTGTCCTGGCTCAATTCAACCCCAGAGGCTGACTCAATTGTTCCAGCATCGAACCCCATCAGTCGACTATGTTGCTGTCAACCAGGGGACGCCTATCCTGATCACGCCGAAGACTGCTTTCAGCGCCAATGATGGCAAAGCTGACTACGAAGAAACTGTCGAAAGCCTGCTTCGACCAGGAGATGTTGCCGTTCAACGGGGGGCAATGCACGCGTATGTTTTCATGTCTCGTTGATAAGAAGGAAAGAAAACAGGCTATTCTTGAATACCAGAGCTAATGCGTATGATTTGTAATAGCTGGGCAAACAGAACCAACGAGTGGGTTCGCATGATCGGCATGGTAGTCGACGCAAAGCCCTCCGAAGTTACGATAGATGGAAAGAAATTGGAGCTTGGCGAAAGATGGCTTCAGTAAGCACCGACACGCAGAACAGATGGTTTTGAGAGTAACACTAGTGAAATCTCTTGGAGCTATCTGTCGTAGACTGAGTTGACGATCTTGAGCCAAAGTTTATAGACAAAGCAATTGACTCGGAAACTGCTGATCGAGATAGCGTCTTAGATTATCGGCTTTGAAAAAAATGATCACTCAGTGTATTCAGTCGATCTAGTATTTGTTGTTCACTCCAAGCCGTGGGGTGTATACAAAGCAGTTTCTATTGTATAAGAGTACACCCGTACCATCCTCTTCATTCACACCGTCTTCTACAGGGACATCAAATAGCTTGCATTCTTTGGCGGCTGACTTATATGAGAAATACTGGCATCGAGGTGGCTAGCGCCCGTCAGTGCATACTTTCCAGCATTCGTATGCGTTTTCGAAGTTTGATTCGAGACTATAGTACCTATATGAAGGATTGATGCTGCCCTAAACATTGCAGGTTGCATTGACTGGAGCCTGCGGTGGCCAAGTAGGGAGAGCGTTGGGAATAAGTGCCAAGGCCGGAAAGCACTGAAGGATTGTCGTGTGGAGCATGTTCGAGTTGAGGGTTAGAAACGTAAGGTTAGTTATGTTGACCGTATCGCCAACTAAACTATCGACTGATTATGCGAAGAATGATTGTGAAGTAGCCTGAGAGGTTTTGTGAAATAACTTATTAGTATGTATAGGTCAAGAAACAAAACTTACCCCGCCTAGGTAAGCAACGAAATCAAGCGTATTCCTGCCGACTGCATGATGCAGCTGACACGGAACGTAATGGTCCAATTGGCGTTGTCGATATGCGGCCAAGGCTCAGCTCGGATTTGCCCTCGATGCTAGTCTTTCTGGAGATTGACTTGCGCTACAGCAGCTGGGCAAGATGGTGACTTCAGGCTGGACTGAGGCTTGATACGCTGCCATGAATTGATATGACATAATTGCCATGAAATTCAGGTCTAGTCCTGCATCAAGGACGAAACGTAACATGTGAAGACTCAGAACAAGTGCTGAACCTGATGCCAGCGATTAGGCTCACAGATATCTAGACTATGCGTGGAATAACAAGATGGATCTACTATCCCGCCGAGTACCAAATGGCGTCAGTACAGAGGTTTCCTGATTTTCACTACCCTTGCTCCTAACATAACTATCTTTTTTCGAGGATGAAAGGGACATAGAGTCGGGTCAGCACGTAGTTCACTACCATTCTCATACACACGCGTATCTGCTTAGAAAATGACGCGACTGAGCACTCGAAGGAATAGTCATGTAGAGGAAGCATGAAGACATACAGGGTCTTGTAACTGAACAATTTCGAACCTCGAGAGCTTCGTACAATGTATATCCAACTACTTAGCGAATTTGATTCAGAAATTGACAACGATAACCTTGTAGCTCAACCACGACGAATATATTTGATGGAATGATTCCGCCCACAGATGGTGGACCAGTTCGGAGGTTCCTTAAGTTGGATTCATCACCGGGTCCACCACTTGCCGCTGATAGTGAAATGTTAGAGCGTCACCACCCAACATTGAAGCTTCTTGCTGGCTCATGTACGTGAACGCAAAGTTTTGCCAGTCGCGATGAATCTGATACCGTACCTAGTCTTGACTACATTTTCATCAGGAGCAGCGGAAAGTATTTTCCGCTGTACTGACGATAGAGCTGGTCACGTGCTCGACAACTCTTTACGGACGTCGCCGCGTGTAAACAGGGATGAGCCCAGATGAGGCAGGTCGTGAGAATCTAGATCATTGCCAAATAGGGCTCTTCCGCCGTCGAATGGGGCAATAAGCCTTGGAAAATGCGTCACAGAACCGGCATTCATTGATTGCCGCGGGGCCTTCAATCGGTAATCGGAACGCATCCTCAGCGCCAAGATCTACCGTACTGCATACGGATGAACCACATTCTCTCTTATCCACGTACATTTACCTTCCCCATTGGACAGCTTAGCGCGACATTGCGTGATCATGGAAAGTTGTTACCTCCCCTTTTGGTTTTTGACAGATCCCTGTATCAATCTTGCTTCTCAGTCCTGGTGGTTCCTACCGGCGGAATATTCTTTAGCGGAACCTCGGCGGAGTTTTAGCGGAGATACGCTTGAGCTCTGTTCTAGATATTCGTCGCCCAAAATTGTCGTACCTTCATTATTTCCATTGATACCTAGCATACGTAACTCCTGCAAAATCTGCCGTCGAGAACTTGGCAAGCTGTGAGAAGTTTCGTGTAGACAGCCCGCGCTGAGAGCAAGGTGGACTCCCCGGGCAACGTCCGATGCCGCTGTCGGAAGGGAAACTGATCATGTCAATATGCCAGATGGAGCTCGGATACCGATACCCGTCTGCCATCCACCTGCAGTAAACTCATGACAGGCCACCGTGACGAATTAGATTCTATCCACACATTCTCTCAGCCTCCCTCTTTGAATCATTGTGTCGCCACATTTGATACGTTCTCCATGCCCTAGGACGAGACAGGTGCCGCGGCCGAAAACTAAGGAGCATGATCCTTGATCTACGATTACAGGGCTTAGAGTTGACTCCCCTAGTGTCATCATCCTAGATGTGCCTACGCGTAAAGTGGAAGGTGGTGCTGACTACAGAGTCTCTCAAAATTTCGTAAAGGTAGAAAGAAGTATCTCGAAGTAATTGCAAATGTACTGCTGCTTGCTTCTAGACCTACAAGTACAGAAGTGGACGACAAATTCAGCCCTATTAGGACTTAAGCATACTTGTATCCGACGGAAGCCAAAAATTTCTTATCCCATTACGAGAATGCGCGTACTGTGTGCAACTATGGAGTATCAACGTGATGTTCTTTCCTCGGTTTCGCTTCGAAGTGGAAAATCACCAAGATCGCATGCGGTCTTGAGAATGATGACCAGGTTTTAAGAAACTTATAAATATCTAGTATCATGCAGGTCTGAACCCAATCTCACGCTAGCATCGATCTTCATACTTTCTCAAATACCAGAAAAGGCATTCGAGATATTTCTCAAGCTGCAACTATGTTGACAACTCTTCTTGCGGCCGCGGCTATTATTGCCAGTCATGTTGTACACGCTTCTATCTCTGCAACTCCTAGCCTCCTCCTTTTCTCCAAGACGGCTGGCTATCGCCATGCAAGGCATGCATCTTGCTCCCTCATCATTGTTTCCTCTGTCTAACCAGGGCATCTGAGCTTTTAGCATCCCTCATGGTATCCAGCTCGTGAGCTCCATTGCCAATGAGAAGGGTTGGTCAGTCGCGGCGACAGAAGACTCTGCCATCTTCACCAACGGGAGCCTGTCCGCCTATAGCACTCTGGTCTTCATCTCCACGACAGGCAACTATTTGTCAACTAATGAATCGGATGCTCTCAACGATTTCCTGCTTAACGGTGGCTCTTGGCTAGGCATTCACGCCGGTAAGTTCAAGTTGATGGATGTATTCACAACGCTAAACCCATATCTGACGTTTTGAAACATAGCCGGTGATTTTGGAGACGACATGCCCAACTGGTTCACCAAGCTTGTTGGCGCACAGGTAAGACGCAGTGTCGGGTTTCCCACCTTGCCCAGCCTTGTTGACCTCGCTGAAGTTCCGATCCCACCCTTGTGAGACTGACGATATTTGTGACGACGCGCAAAAAGAGCGATATCCTCCTAGTGAGTTCATCAAAAGCTCGGTTGTCAGTTATACACAAGAAATTTCTAACGTTTTTCCTCTCTAGATGGCAACATTCGCCCAGACACCGTCACAATTCTCGATTTTGACCACCCCTCGACCTCTGGTTTTCCGGAGAGCTACAACCGGACGGACGAGTGGTATGCGTACAAGACAAATCCTGCTGATGATTCTGCATACAAAGTCCTCGCAAAGGTGGAAGAGACCTACATCGACGAGATTACGCTATCTCCAGAGCTTCAGCACATGCCTCCAATGCACTCAATTTCGTGGTACTCCATGTACGAGGGTGTGGCTAGGGCGTTCTACACTGGTATGGGACACACCAATGAGTCTTATTCGGAGGAGTACTTCGTCAAGCATGTCACTGGAGGGTTGGAGTGGGTCACCGGCACTTCAGATTAGAGAGTGGGCACAGCATGACGGGACTGACTGGTCCCCATCAAGGAACGACTCAGTCATGGTTTTTACAGACAACTTCCTTGTAATCCAACAAAAGTTCGTCATCGCAGTCTTGGCAAGGGGTCCCTGGCCGATGACGACCCGTCAGGTTCAGACTCTCAACAATATGACGAAGAACAAGTAATTCATCCACATGCTGGATTTGTAGTGATCGTGCATTTGTAAGGATATTTTCGTATTGGAAAGGTAAACAGAGGAAAAATAATACTAGCGTTAAGAGGCACAAAAGTTATGTACAGAAAACGATGAGATAATTAGAACTTGAATGCTCGGGGAAATGAAAATTAGTTGAATGCAACACCATGCCGGGCTGACACCAACATGATGAAAGCCGACTTTACGTCCGACATACATCTGGGCTCACATTAACCAGAAGCGTTAGATTTACACGCCAGTGCAGACATAATAACCCAGCCACAGATTGCTGCAACTCGAGTCAACTTGTGTGTTGTATGAGAGGAATTGCTCAAACGTGATGCCCGCGCCGCTGTAAATGGACCAGCAGCTGTCGCCAGACTTGACCTGGTAGAATGTCTTGCAGTTGGAGACGATGCCGGGCATCTGGGGTGTCGGGCCGGTGGAAGGAGGAGTTGTCGGCTGGGTAGTGCCTTGAGTGGTGGTGGCCGCGCCAGGCACGTGGACGCAGACGTAATAATCAAGCCAAAGGTTGGTGCAATCTGTGGGACGAAGTGTTAGATTATCGAACCCAAGACAAGTATTAGTACGTACCGGCATTGATCTCGGTGTTCCAGCTCTTGAACTGAGCAGTGCTAATGCCGTACTTGGACGAGATGGCGTCGCAAGAGTCACCGGAAGAGACCTTGTAGAAACCGTCACAGTTGGCTGCAAGGCCGGGCATAGTTGGGGAGTTACTAGGGGCAGCAGCGGTGGTAGTGGTAGAGGAGGAGGTGGTAGTAGTTGAGGTTTTGGAGGTTGTTGACGTAATGGGGGTAGTGCTCTTGGATGTCGTAGTCGTGGGCTCCGGTTCATCAGTGACAGTGCCGATCACGCAATACGACTTGCTGGTGTCCGGTGCTGGACAGGTGATACCGGGGTTCAATCTCTGGAGATCGTCGACAGAGAGGCCCCAGCTGCTCGCAAAAGTTGCGCAAGTATCGCTTTTACCAGGGGCCGTGGAGAAAGCGCAGTCGACAGCGCGGCGTGAGAGGACTGACCTAGCAGAAACTATCCCAGGAAGAACTCCCGCGGCGGCGATCAAATGAGTGATCTGCATCTTAGGGAGTGGTTTAAGAGAGAGAAGGATCGAAAGAAAGACAACAAAGTATGATGTTGATGTTGATGTTGATGTTGATGTTGATGATGATGATGATGATGATGAAGAGGTACTTGAAGGCGGCATAGAAGCCGAGGTCTTATACTCGCCTCCGTGAGAGGTTTTTCTCTCTTCGAGAAGACACTCAAATTTCGCTAGGTGTAATCCTTCAAGGCAGGAAAAATGAATCTCTGGGCAACTCGACTTTGACAACGTCCCACTTCCGGTCACAGGAACTAATTCGACACTTTGGTAAGCACTGCAGGAACTATCATCGTGATCTAGCTTATACTGGCAAACGCTCGTCCCCAGTCAATACAATCTAAACCCGAAATCCGTTCAACGGATTCTTGCGTGTAACTCTACACGGCCGGTGGCGCAAGAAAAGAAAACGGTACAGAGTTGCCGAGACATGTCAAGTCCCTCAGGTACCACCTTGGCGCCAAGCGCGGCGTGCGTGATTATTGCTTAATACTGCTTCCGCTCATTGGCAAGGCTGCCGAGAAGGATTCAATACATGTATTATGTAGGCAACTGTTGCAAGGATGACCGGACCAACCGGCCTATCAACTCTGTTGGTTGCTGTCACATTGTGAAGACAACTGTTTGCGCCAAGCCGGCCAATCGGCACCAACGCGAACTGTTGTGCTTTAATTCAACTCCTTTCTCCCGTCACACAGTCAAGAGACGAAGCACACACTGAACCAGCAGGCTGAAAGGGTAAGATGGCGGGAGATTCCCCGGGATTGTGGGGGTGGCCAGGTGCTTTTCTTGCCCATCCATCTGTATAAAATTCCATGTTTCTTACTTTTCCGTGCCTCTTTTCCCCCATCACAACGAAATTATTGCCTGCCTGTCTTGCCCCATCAAAACCGAGGCATCGAACATCGCCTGCTGCTACCCATCAAGCTTCCATTTTTGGTAGAGTGTCAGCATGCAGACACTATCCTCGACGACTCGTTGGTGGTTCCATCTAGCCTGCATATGGACCATCTTCGGAGCTGCCGCCGTCGCAGCGAGCGATCAGTCGAGCGTTGTGGAAATCGACCTAGTATTCCCCCGCAACGAGACGTACGCGCCGACGCCGCTTGTACCTATCATATTCGGTTTCCAAAACTCGCACTTGGCGCCGGGGCTCGCTCTCAAGATCGGGTTCTCGATATGGAACTACAATAACAAGAGCGATTCGGTCAAAACCACGGAGTACGATGTGAGATTTGCCAACTTCTCTAGCAGCGACCCATACTATGAATACCGTGGCTTCGTCATGTTCAACGTCGAGGGGACCTGGCAGATCAGATACACTGTGTCATGGTTCAGCTGCACGGAGGATTCATTCGAGTACCCATACGAAATTCCCAGCAATAACACGTCCAATGCCATCATTTTCACCACCAAGAACGGCGGGCAAAGTGTGGATCTCGTGGCCGCCACAAACGAACAGGATTGTTCATCTGACGCGGGTGTCGCCATCAGCGTGACTGATACGCTCAACTCCACCGGAATCTCAAAGTGGCCAGGCAGCGGTACCTGTGCTGTGGTGGCATCATCAACGGTCACGCCGAACCCTTGCCAGATCAAGATGACCGAGTCCGAGGCGTCGAGCATCTCCGCCACTGTTACTGCTCGGGCGTGCGAGGCTCAGAATCCACCAATCGAGTGCCCTTTAGGCAACGATGGTGACGAAAATGCTGCGGATCATGGGTTGGGTGTTGGAGGAGTGGTGTGTTTGGCTGCCGCATTGGGTGCGATCTTCCACGTTTTGATGTGACAAATATATGAATGGTAGTTGCGTTTCACACCGAGATGACTGAACATGGAACTTCGACGAGAATCAAAAAATTCAATGCCTCATTGAGGGTCTGTCAAGGAATCCGAGATCAGGCTGAACAAGAATGCCCTGCGTCGTCCTCCTGTGCCTCCTGCATGTAGTTCGCAGGTGACCTTGCCTGAAGGATTTGACGTAGATGAATACAGGCAAGAGCAGCATATTATTGGGCTGATGTAATATCAATGTAGTAATATGGGTATGCACAGCGGAAGCAGACGAGATTCAGAACTTTTGCATTTTCCGATGCAGGGGAACATTATGAAAGATGATGTGGAAAGGGGGGGGGGGGGGGAAGCGGGCTTGGCGAACTTCGGAGAGTGGCGGTCCATCCCGCTCCATCGCTTCCGCCAGCCCGCTCATTTAGCTTAACTCAAAGCATGTTGTCTTTCCGGGGTTGGACGACTCCACCTTGATCCTTCGGAAGTGTTCTTTCTGGAAACTCAGCTGTTGGTCACGCTTGTCGAAGGGGGGCAGCTGCGTGAAGGATTACTTGCTGTAATATGCGTCCAACAGCCAAGGCTCTACGATCGAGTTGCCAAGAGTGAGCCTTGCGAATTATGCCCAGAACCATAGGAGACTTCGGGAAACACGGCATAAGAAAGGTGGTTTCGAGGCAAAAGGCAGCTCTTTTCGCCCCCGAAAAGTTCAAGGATATCGCAACCTCCAGACAGTCGGAATGGAGGTTTTGTGTGGCGTTGAGGTGAAATTTTGCTGCCTTCTGACCGCTCATGGATTCAATAGTGCTTACTCGCAATTTAAAACTTGCTTTCGATCGATATTCTTAGGCTATGGGGGGTGTCAGGATCAAAGGGGGAATCGGAACGAGATTCAGAACTCTGTGCTTCATCGGATTCGAAGAGGATTCATTATCGTAGCTCAAGAGGTGACTTAAGGGATAAGCTTCTGTCTACCTCAAGCCGGGGGAACATATAAAGCTGCTACGCTGTTAGCAACTATAAGGTACCGGAATTAGCCAACTGTGTACGCTCCTCTCAATCTTTTGTCTCCTATCTTGCATTTTACCTTCCTTCGCCCTTACGATCTCTACCAACTCCTCACCTTCTTTACCTCCTCACTTATAGTGCACGAGGCGCCAGCCTCTAGAGTCAATATGCACTTGCCTTGGCTCACTGCGGCCCTTGTGGGCGTTGGCCTTTTGGCTGAAAGAGCCTCGGCGAGGTCGCGGACCGGGCTCAGACTTCCCTCCAGCCCTACCTACAGCAGTTCTGAAATCTGCCCAGAGCGTTGCAGTGTCTCCGGTCCCAATATTGGAAATTGGTCGGTTTATCCCGACTTCAAGCAGATGCAGAAATGCAAGCAGACCATGTTCTACCGCTTTTCTCTCTATGACCCCGTTGACGACAAGGCGGCTAACCACCGCATCCATGCCTGTTCGTCATATGGCCCTGATTTCTCTAAGCTACCTGCATCAACCGCTCGCGTTCCATCATCAGAGTCGATCGACGTTGACTTTGAAATTGGGTGGTGGCAAGAGGGATTTGGCCAAGCCACCGCCGGCCTTCGCTCTCTGATCAAACAGATGCGCAAGTATATTGAGCACGGGCATGGCGAGACAGACGGACCCTTCATCATGTTTGGTCAGTCTGGTCAAGCCACAGTCGGACTCTACATTGGCCAAGGTCTGCTGAACCAAGGCATCGGCGAGTCGGCCCTTAAGAATCTCCACGACATCTTGCCTACTCTTAACGTGTCGACACCAAGCCTGGCCATGCAACTTTGCGAGCCAGGCTACGACAGTACTCACATCTTTGGATTGATGCTGTTGAGTAACGGCTCCTTTAGCCCAATTCAAGACGCACTCAAGACGTGGGATAATGCTACCTGCCTTTCCTTCGAGGATTCCATCAGCGTTAGCGGCCTAGTCAAATTTACCACGCCTCTTCTGCCCTCGAACGGCACGATTCCCACAAACGGCACTACCAACTCGACAATAGCCAAGCGTGTCCACGGCACCACTCACAGCCGACTTCATGCTCGCGCAGAATGCAGAACCGTACAGGTTGAATCCGGCGACAGCTGCGCGGCGCTGGCAACAAAGTGCGGCATCACGGCCGCTGAGTTCACCAAGATCAACTCGGCATCAGATTTCTGTGCTACTCTGAGGCCGAAGCAGCACGTCTGCTGCTCCACAGGCGATATGCCCGACTTCAGCCCGGACAAGAACTCGGACGGCTCATGCTACTCGTACCAGGTGAAGGCGAACGACAATTGCGACGATCTCGCCGCTGAGTACAGTCTCACGAGACAGAAGCTCGAAGATTTTAATAAGAAGACGTGGGGCTGGAACGGCTGCCAGCTGCTCTTCACGGATACTATCATGTGTCTCAGCGACGGGACGCCGCCGTTTCCCGCCGAGATTGCCAACGCAAACTGCGGTCCTCAAAAACCTGGCACGACGCCGCCGACCGATGGTTCGGATATTGCTAAGCTCAATCCCTGCCCTTTGAACGCCTGCTGTAACATCTGGGGCCAGTGCGGTATCACCAAGGACTTCTGCATCGATACCAACACGGGAGCCCCTGGAACTGCTGAGCCGGGCACCTATGGCTGCATTTCCAACTGCGGGACCGACGTGGTCAAAGGCGATGGCACAGGCAGTATCAGGATCGGCTACTTCGAAGGCTACGGCCTGGGACGCGAGTGTCTTTTCCAGGATGCTATGCAGATCGACTCGTCAGCGTATACACACATCCATTTTGCCTTTGGCACTTTGACAGCCGACTTCGAGGTAGAGGTTGGCGACATACTGTCAGCGTACCAGTTCGCGCAGTTCAAGCGCATCAATGGACCCAAGAAGATCTTGTCCTTTGGCGGCTGGGACTTTTCGACCTTCCCTGACACCTACTGGATCTTCCGTGAGGCCGTTACCCCGGCTAACCGCCTCAAAGTTGCGACAAACATTGCCAACTACATCAAGAAACACAACCTCGACGGTGTCGACATCGACTGGGAATACCCTGGTGCGCCTGATCTTCCCGGCATCCCACCCGCCAGCGAAGATGATGGCCCCAATTACCTGGCCTTCCTTGTATTGCTGAAGAACCTACTACCCGGCAAGACCGTCTCCATCGCAGCGCCCTCGTCGTACTGGTACCTGAAGCAGTACCCCATCAATGCCATCGGCAAGGTCATTGACTATATCGTTTACATGACGTATGATCTTCACGGACAATGGGATGCCAACAATGCAAACTCACAGGAAGGGTGCGATACGGGCAACTGCCTACGCAGCCAGGTGAATTTGACGGAGACCAAGCAGTCCCTGGCCATGATCACCAAGGCCGGCGTGTCGGGCAAGAAGATCGTCGTCGGCGTTACCAGCTACGGACGATCCTTCAAAATGGCGGATCCGAGCTGTTGGGGCCCAGACTGCCTGTACACCGGCGACCGACTCAACTCGGAGGCGGCCAAGGGCGTCTGCACGGGAACGGCGGGCTACATCGCCGACGCCGAGATTGCCGAGATCATGAGCGACAAGCGCCGTGCCGGCCGTGTGGTGACGAGCTTCCTCGATGCCAGCAGTAACAGCGACGTGCTCGTCTACGACGACGGCGAGTATGTCGCCTACATGAGCGCCAGCACCAAGAAGACGCGCGCGGCGCTCTACACTGCCTGGGGTATGGGAGGCACCACAGACTGGGCGACAGACTTGCAGAAATACCACGACGTGCCCGCACCCGCGAAAGACTGGGCGCAGTTCAAGCAGCTCGCCATCAGCGGGCAGGATCCCAAGTCGGATTATACCCGTAATGGCAATTGGACCGCTTACGACTGCATGAACATTTACGCAGTGGACCAGCTTCACCGTGATGTTGATGAGCTCTGGCAGGGTCTCAACGCGGACGCGGCGTGGGAAGACGTTGTGAGAATCTGGAAAGAGACGGATCAACCCTATGGCGATACCAAGTTCCTCGCTTCTGTGCATGCGACACTCATGATTGAGGCCGGCGCGGACAACTGCGGGAGCGTCCTGGGAGACATCTGTAGTACCGACGGATGCTCCAAGAGCATGGACGGGAAGTATTCGGGGCCGGCGGCGCAGCTGATTTGGAACTCGATCGTCACAATCCGGAATATTCACGCCACATACTATGACGCTCTGTACAAGGCCGCTACAGGCCTCGTCGCCGCGCTCAAGGATATGGAGAACACTTTTGCGCCGATTCCTCCCGAGGAGGACAATACCTGGCTTCTCCTCCTCATCGATCTCGTCACTCTGGGAACACTTTCTGCTGCAGGACCCTTCTTCAACACGTTCCTCAAGTCTCTGCCGAAGTTCGTCAAGTCCCTAGACAACCTCAAGGACACCAGCATGACTCTGATTGGCCAAAGCACAACCATTGCCAAAGACCTGCTGCCAGACGCGGACGAATCAGACTGGAAACCCGAAGACCAGGACAAGTTTTCCAACTACATGGGCCAAGTCATTGACGGCTGGGCTGCAGTCACCTCCCTCGCCCTCGAGAAAATATTTGACGGCTCCTCCGAGTCGGTCAGCCTCATCGGCAAGGCCATCGCTAACGGTAATCTGTATCCCAAATCTGTCAAGCCGACCGTGGACGCCACTACGCTGTTATCAAACATCCAAAAATCCTATTTCGCCTATGCCATCCCCGCCCTCTGGCATGCCTCGAGCGCGTGGGCGTTCGTGATTGACTCGGGCTACGGCTGCGATGCGTCGAACCCGCTGGATGACTACCTCTCGGACGAGACCATGAAGGCCACGGGCGCCTGCTATGACGGAAAGCTATACTACCTCGCCAGTCCAGACGGCGACGCCTACGAATGCTCCGAGGGCGGGTGCGTTGACCAGAAGTTTTCGGCGCCCAAGGGTGTCGGCAAGCTAGGCGACAGCTTTGGCGACGTCACGAAGGAAGATCTGATCAAGGGCGCGGTGCGGACATATCTGGCCAATGGCGGCAAAAACGGCGGCGGCTTCGCCAACGTAGATGACGAGGGCGTGCAGGAGGACCTGCTGGAGGTGGACGTCACGACGCCGGGCTTCATCCGCATCCCCGTCTGCAGCGCCGAGCGCGCGTTCCAGAGATGGGAGTCAGCGACGAGGGACGAGACAAAGGGCTCCACGGAGAACTACCCGTGCGATGTGCCGCCGGGCAAGGACTACTGCGGCTTGTCGTCGTTTGAGGACCAGACGAGCGGCGCGTCGCCGAGCGCGAGCGATTGTCGGCAGATTATCAAGAACATTGAGGGCGACGGGGGCACCGACTGGACGACTCAGGTCGTGGGGAAGAACCAGCGCGAGATCGCCAAGTTTGGCGGGTGTTCTTTTGGTGTCGAGGCGACCAAGGTTGATGGGAACGTCGAGTTCTATGTCGGTGGCCAGGATGTGATTGATATCATCAACACTGCGATTGGAAAGTTTGAGAATAGTGACGGAAAGGTGGGAGCCAAGGGAGAGATGGACTGTAACGGGAACAGTCACCAACAGGCGGTGAAATGGGGCATTTACTAAGCTTGCCAGGACTTGGATCTAGGGGTTGAGCTAGTGCCATACCTTGGCAATTGTTTTCTTTGTAATTCACATTCTTCTGTACGTATTTAGGATTTTCTGGGTCTTTGACGATCAACTCATACATTCTATCTTCGTTCCTGCGTTGATATCCCTCATTCAGCTTGACCGCGTCTTGAACTCTCGGTGAGTGATTGTCGATGGGGTTCCTCTCTCAGGCGCGGAAAATGGCTTGGCTGGAATGTTACCCAGTTTTGCCAGCACGAGCACCTTGGACAACGCTGTAGACAAGCAAGACATGGTGCGTGCGTATAGACTTACAACCTTACAGAGTACTAGGTGGGCGTAGTGAGTCTAGTAAGAGGCACCATATGTCATGATTCTACGCTCTTCCATCTTTGAGTGTGGGAATTCGAGAGTCATCGCGACTGAATGAATAATGTCCAACGTGTTGTTCCTGGTTGGGTGAGACACGAGGATCCTTGCTGCTGCTGCAGAGCGTTGTGCCACGCCGTTGGGCCTTGTGCTCAGGCACCGATACAGATCGATCGAGCGACTTTGATCATATGCTCGAGGTGAGCCACCAGTGGCTACACTGTCTCGTGAGCTCTCGTAAGCTCTCGTGATGTGGTCATCGAGTTATAGATTCACTTCAGAGTCGTCCTGCGAGTCTGTCTGTCTTGTCTTCAAGACGACGTTGACGAGCTTGTTATTCTCAATCGGGAGATTCCTGTGCAGGGCCCCTAAACTAATCCTATTAATAGGCGCATTAACCCCTCATTCAGCTGATAGTAAGGCGGCTGCACCCGCACCCCCCAACACTGTTAGCACAGCGCAACATGGACGGTCCTGGGCCGAGTTAGGCTTCATGACACCCTCCTTTTCAAGCAGCTGTTGAAGAAGAAGACGACGAGCTGAACTTGATTCATATTCCAAGAATAATGTCGTCCCATGGAGCAGCGCCAGGAGGGGGAAGGGAAAGAGATAACGAAAGAAGATGACTGATTGATCAGCAACCCCGGCACGCCGGTGAAATGATCCGTGCCGAAATGGCGGTGACAACGACGGGTCCTGTACATCATGTACTCCTAGGGAGGGGGAACTCTGGGACAACTCACGTCTGGTTGGAATGGCGGCGGGGTGGAGACGAGAACCCTCACCGCGGCCATTAACATCGCAGCCGACGCATGGCGGTGGAGGTTGGGCATCATACACCGCGCATGATCCATAGTAGCGACGTGGCGGAAAAAGTAGAGAGAGGCAGCAGCCAGCCAGAATCTCTTCATTCTGTTTGGTCTACTGCTCTCTCTGCTGCAAGCGTGGCCGCAGGTTTTCGACGAGACCGCCCTTCACGACCCTCGCCTCGCCTGGCCTCGCCTCTTCTCACTCACCTCTCACCTCTACTCAGACAAGCAGAGTCTGTTCTGTCCCTACCCGAGGTGATCCCTCCCCCTTGTTGCATTTCGCCCTGCCTCATCTCAATCGCTCCGAGATCCCAAGCCCAAAGGAGTCCAGTCAGCCCCGGGTTTCTTGCTGCTCGATTGTGGTTCTCGAGGTTGGGTTAAACCACTACCTAGGTACTGCATCCCACCGCTCATCCCACACCCCCAGTCTTCAGTCTCCGTCATGTTGCAATGATTTGACCCATTCTCCGTACCCTTTCTCTTACCTACCTTACCTTGCCTCGACCTTTTTTTCTCTTTGGTCTCCGCCAGAGCTATCCATACACCATACCGACAATTGAATCTTTAAACAACCCCCTTCAGAAACTCTCTTCCCTTCCTTTTCCTCTTCCCTCTTTTTCCTGTTCCTGGGATGTGTGGCAAGAGATGGTGATCGGGAACCGAGATTTTTCGACTTTCAGGAGTAAGAGTACCAAGAGCACTAAGAGTGACTCGGGGAACGGGGACGATGCGTCCATAGGCACGCACGAGAGCTCGTACGAGCACCCTCTGGGTGAGTACAAACCTATGACCGACGGTCCATGAAATCACCAGGTTTATTTGCTAACATTGAGACAATCTCCAGCCCGCAAAGGCTACGATATTGGCCCCGCGTCGAGATGCGAGGTCGGCGACGTCTTTGAGTTTCTCTGGGCAGACTCGCACGAGTTCGAGTGGGAGTGGAAGTGCCTTGGCTACACGCGCTTCATCGTCCTTCGACACAGCGACACTTTTCCGCACTACTGCCACTGTGTGTAAGTTTTGATCATCTCCAGTCTGCCACCGCTGGTTTCCCTCTGTTGATGTGGTTGAGCTTGTTGTTGCCTTTTACCCCTCCTCATCAGCGCCCCTCATCCCACCAAACCCCCGTCAGCAAACCAATTCAAGCCATAACAAACCTAAACCTTTCATCTCGCTAACCTCTGATCGACAATGTCACCAGTCCTATCTCCACCCCCACGAAAAATGACTTCCAGAAGCCCGGAATCGACTCGAGCCAGCAGGGCTACGTCTTTGACGAAAACGACCGCACCCCGCCCTTCGATCGTCTCCCCTTCTCCCCCGTCGGCATGCAGCTCCGTCCGGGCAAGTTCCGCGTGAAAGAAAACTCACGCGCAAACTACGCCGACGTGCTCGAGATCGACCACGATGCACAAGTCATGGTCGTCGGCGACGTTACGCGCTACTTTGACCGGGTGCGGAGGAACGTCAACAAGGCCGTCATGCGCAACGTGTTGAAAAAGGCGTTGGAGCAGTACCGCCAGGGCAAGCTCGTCGGCAAAAAGGGCGCCAAGCTCGAGGCGAGCGTCGTCAATGGCGGTGGGAGCCAGGATGACGAGGAGGAGTTCAATTTCGACGAGGAGCCCGAGGACGGAAGCGACCCGGACCATCCCGATGTGTTTCTACGACCGGATGAGACCTCGTCCGTCATTGAGAAGCGGAAGCCCGATCGAGGAGACCGTAGCGACCGTAGCGATCGGGAACGCGACCGAGAACGGGACCGGGAACCCCTCGTCAGCGCAGAAATGCCGCCCCCTCCGCCCCCGGCCCCGCCGCTGCCGCCGATGGACCTCCCGTCCCCGATGCCGATGCAGCAGCCGTCGCCACCGCGAGAGCGAGAGCGCGACGACGCGTCCTCGATCCGGTCCCACGCGTCTCGAGAGAGAAGGCATTCCCGGAAAGAAGCGCCCCCGCCGAGAGGTGAAGACCTCCCGCGGAAAATGTCGGATCACCACGTCGACGGCGCCGCTCGGCCGTACAGACAACGCATCGACCTGCCGCGCTCCCGGAGTCATCGGGCCTCTGAACACGAGGTCTCTGCTTCAATGTACGATGTCGCTACGGCCAGGGCGGACTGATAAAAAATGAGTTGTGACATTGGGATTTGATGGGTGATGAGATGACGCGCATTTCTAGGATGATGATGATATGGTTACCATCGATCGATCGGCTCTTGATACGGGTGCTATGAGTGGCACGACGGCGGCTCTGAATGTTTTTTTTTCCCTTCTTTTTTTATGACACCTATCATGATTGCATGCATCAAATGCCTCGTTTGCTTTTTTTTCCTGCTGCGACTACAACATCAACATCAACAAATAACGAGAATCCGCCAGCATTCACGGAGTACAATTAGACTTGTTTGGTATTTCCTTTTGCTTTTTTTTTCTTCACAATCATCATGATCTTCAGAAGATACATTACCAAAAAAACTGTACAAATGATAATCAGACTGCGAGTTTTGTCTCCTCTCCCCCACTCTAAGATCTCACGATACTCCCGAGCAGCTTACCGATTTCACTGTGACTCTTGAACTATGACTTCTAGAATGCATCTAGAAGAAGATGGAAGGATGCAAGGTCCGCTTGGGTAGCAATTTGGGCAGCAATTCAATACTAATTTCCTATCTGGGGGCCCCGCGGGCGCTAACTGCGGCTGTCTGCATCGTCATGCAGGAGGATTTACGATCCTCTCTCACCAACTGGTCGGACCAAAGGTCTCATTCTCCCCCACCGTCTTCAGAATGGCGCCATACGTGGAGTCCTATATGCAAGACACGATTAGTTGAAATGAGCCTCGACGTCAGATAGCGTTGCCAGCGAGCGCATTCACTTGCGGGCATCCGCGTTTCGCGGGGAGAGTGAGGGAGGAGGGGAAGGGTCCCCAGTCCCAATTTCAAGATGCATATGCAACTCACCAAGGTATTATATACGTCGACGTTTCCCCACCATTGCGGAATCGTGACATTGGGCAACGTGATGGCGAAGAAGATGACAATGGTGCTGATGATGAGACCGGCGTCCAGCGCGGCGGCGGTGATGTAGTTGTACGTCTTCCACCACCCGTGAAACCTCTTGCGCACCCCGTGGTTGAAGATGAGCCCGACGATGGCCCAACTAGAGAAGCTGAGGGGCGTCGCCGGCGGGAGCCAGCCCATGGCGCCGAGCATGACGGGCGCGTGGAGGACCTTTGCGAACTTGAGGTTGAGGACCTTGGCCAGCACGTAAAATACGATGGGCAGGCAGGCGCCGATGAGCCAGAAGTAGTTGAAGTTGTGGTAGATGGAGCCGGCGCCGAACATGCGGCGGGGACCGATCACGCCCCAGACGATTGAGGATGAGAAGAAGGCTCGGCCATTGGGGCAGGTGAAGTGTGCGTGTTGTGTGCTAAGGTCAAAATGTCAGATATCAAGCTTACCAAGAGTGAGTCATCATAAGGGTTTCTTTGGATAGACTCACAGTGCACAACAGTTTTCAATGTTGCCAAGAGTCCAGTTCATCACGGCAATCTGCACAAAGACGGCCCAGATGGTAGCCACAACCTGACACCAAAACGTGACGCGAGGCGGTATCTTCATGTAATGCGCCATCTTGAGGTCGCCAGAGTATGTTTGCGCCTGGCCGAGAGTGATCGTGCTGTACACCTTGAAGATCATGACACCAATCGGCTTCCCGGGGATCATGAAGCCCGCCAAGAACGGAGACAGCACGTTGAGAGCGAGGCCGAGGTTCGAGATGGCGAGGATCGTGCACGTGGGAATCACAAAGATCATGGCTAGAAAATTGGCGACGAAGAAGGCCCACCAAGGCAGCTGGGAATCGTAGCCTTCCGCTGTTGCTAGACCGAGGCCGATGGCGAAGAGCAGGAGTACGGCGTACCACCACTCGGGCGCGTCGACGTACTTTTTCGCGAGCTTGAGATGGATGTCGGCTTCTTGGTTGCGCGCGGCCTTAAGGCGATACCAGATTTCTTTGCCGTGGAAAAAGCCGCAGTGGACGATGGCGGCCGTGAGGGCGGCAAAGGAGAGGCCGTAGTTGAGGGCAAAGGTGGGCGGGAGGAAGAGGGGCGAGTACTGCTTGTACTTTTCTTCTGAAAAGGTGTAGCCAGGTCCGAGAATCTTGCTGACGTTGTAGGAGCTCTGGGTGTTGTCGTAGGTCTGCGAAGTGTTGATGGGGAGGTAGTCTGCGAAGAGGGCGCCCGAATACGCGATACCGATGGTGGGGATGATGACGAACGTGAAGAGGCCGATCAAGACATTAACGTGGGTGTGTGTAGGTGAGAGCAGGGGGTCGCCGAGGTAGGCGGAAACATAGGTCCAGTCAAACGTGATGGGAATCAGAGAGAGGCCGGTGAAGCCTCCAAAAAGCTGGTTGACGACGATGTTGTTCGGCTTGATCCAGGTGACAAAGGCAAACACCGATAAGCCTTGCCAGAGAACACCCGGAATCCAGTAGTAGCAGAACATGGCTGCGAGTACGTAGAAGAAGTACCGGTATCGACTGATGATCCAGCCGTTGCTGTGCGTGCCGTCGCTCTTGCTCTTGTCGTGGAGGGCGTAGAAGAGAGACGTGTTGGCGAACTGGTTGGGCCAGATCATGGCGGCCGGCCAGACGAGAAACCGGCGGCAAAGGCCTGCTAGGCCGATGCCGATGAGCTGGGAGCTCAGCGTGAAGAGCAGTTGGAAGCCCCATCCGAGGTTAATGTCGTAAAAGGGCTTGCCCTGGAGCGCGAGGAGAGCGTCGGTGCTGTAGGCGTAGCCGATAGAGACGTTCGACATGAGAGTGATAACCACGTGCTCCTTGATCGTAAAGGGGCCGGTGTTGAACGTCCATTGAACGCCAAAGGTGTTGAAGACCTTCATTGGCATGACCCTGGCCCAAAGACATCCAATTGGGTAGACTAGCAATTGGACAATGATGGATGGGAAGTTGATAGCGGGACTCCTGCGAAGATGGAGGAAGAGTGTCAATCATCGGTATTCCTGACGTTCCAAAGTCATGTCCAACTCAGCTCCACTTACCTCATACTCAAAAACATGTTGAGGCCACTCCCAATTGTCACGAAAATCATACCCAGAATCCACGCTCGAACTGTGTTGGCGACTTCACCCCCATCTGTGTTGCGTACAGCAGCACGTACTTCCTCATAGGGCGAATCCTCCGTCAAAATGGCATCGGCGGCAATGATCTCCTCAGAATCGCCGTCCTGGAGCGCCTTCTTCACCATGTCGGCCTTGTCCTGGGGCAAATTGGGGTCCCATTGATGATCGCGCTGGAAGTTTTCGAGGTCTGTCGCCGCCTGCGTGACGTCCACGCTATGGTTCTTTTCGTCGGCCATGGCGGCTATTGGCTTTGCCTATGTTATCGAGCGTGATGTTGATGTTGGTGGCTACTGCAAGGCTCTACGCAGCGAAGATTCACTAGCTAGATCGTCATAGCTCAATGGCTGATCGATCTCAGGTTTCGCGGGTGTTGGTCGCAGATTGGGACCGACCAACATTAAGAACACTTGCTTCACGATGGGTGTACGTACGCGTCTCTCATATAACTTGATCAACCGGTGAATCAATTGAACTCAATCAAGATCCCAAGAGGGAAGTTGCCCGAAGGACGTAATAACGGTCACCAGGACCATCCCACCGTAACGTACCACGAGGCATCGTTATCATGGATAAATGGTCTCCTTTCTCCACCTCCATAGAGCGAAAGGGTGGTGTTCCCAGGTAATTCGTGTTATCTCGCCCGAGGCCGGGGGCGGGGTGGCGCCGTTTATTTCCCCGGAAGGAGGGGGGAAACGACAGGGAACATGGAGGATTACGTGCGGTTGGGATTCCTTTAGAGGAACTTATTTGAGTGAACCCTTGCCCGCTTATCGTCTTGACAAGTCTTGTCCCGACGCGGCAATGCTTGGTCCAATTGGCGTTAAACTCAAAACAAAAAGTTCCCAACCGTCGGGGGGGGGGGGGTTCCCCTTGACAACATTGAACCGTCGGCACGTTGCAACAGCGTGACGGCCGAACGACTCATAACGAATCCTCGGTCTTACCCCGCCGGTAGATAAGGTTGTAATTCTCCCCCCAACACGAAGGAGTTAGATACGGATAATCTTTGCCCGTGGAAGATACGGATATTGTGATAAGACGGAAGGGGTCCCGCGGGGGGTCTTCCGACGAACAAGGATCTCGGACTGAAATCCCGGGTAACCCGGGTCTGGCCGGGAATGTCACTTCGAGCGTTTGTTTGGAGAATCCCAACTGATTGCAGCGAAGTCGTCTAAACCCAGCGCGACGATGTCAATTGACCTGGATTACCCGTTGACTTTCCTTAAATCATTACCACTATCCCGGGTGCTGGATCTATAACACCCTAGATGACCTCGGGTATCCAGCTGTTCCACCTGCTCGGTACTACCAGCGTGTAAACGGCTAATCATGGAGTCCTTGCCTCGAGGTAACCCTCAGTAACATACATGAGATACCTTGGCGGCGATACTGCTCCGTACAGCATGCCTGAATACAATCCAACATCCACAGTCTAGCACATTGACCTCAGGGATCATGATGCAATGATAACGACAGCCCAGTGAGAATGAAGCTGGCCTTTTGCTCCTCTTCTGATTCAAGGCTTTGAACACAACACTAGGCTTTGAACACAACTCCAGAAGCCCTTGACTCAAACAAAGAAGCACTCTACTTCTTGGTATGGGTCTCTCGCTGCCGTTGAACATCCAAAATCTTCCTCAAAGCTGCATCTCGCTCCCGAAATTGCTCTGGATTGGGCAGACCGTAGGCATCCACAGTCTGTTGCACAACTTTCGCATCCCATGTTGGCCCGTCACTCGTCCCTGTGCCCTCCAACTCATTCGTTGCCTTTTTCTGGAAATTGATAGGCTGCGAACCATCCCATACCTCTTGGACAGTCCCAGAAAGGTTAATCAAGAAGGCCTGGATCCCAGCTACCCCGCCACCCATATTGTACGACTTGAAGATGCCCTGCACCGCCCATCTGGGCCCGATACTCGCTTCCATAATGGTGTCAACGTCTTCCGTGCTGACGACGCCCTGGTCAACCAGTGAACAAGCTTCTCTGAGCAGCGAAAATGCCAAACGGTTCCCGACGAAACCAGGAACCTCTTTTTTGATGACCACAGGTCGGTGACCGGACTCCAGCCCTGCGAAGAACATTTTGGCAAACTCGACTTCGTCCGCATTTGTAGTCGGTGATGGGACAATCTCGATTAAAGGCATGATGTGCGGCGGGTTGAAAGGGTGGACCACCAAAAGACGAGTCGTATCCACCATATCGCGGCTCTGAACCGACGCAGCGATGCCAGACGTCGAGCTCCAGAAATGTGCGCCAGCAGGCGCAAAACTTTCAATCTTTGGCCATACTGACCGCTTGAAATCTGGATTCTCCGGACCTTGCTCCTGGACGATGGTGGCGCGGCCGCATGCCTCTTCGAGCGTGGTGCAGATCACGAGGCGGCCGGATTCGCGCAGGCGGGATATGCCCAGCGACGCATCATCCGAGTCGATGTAACCTGGCAGGACTGTGGAAACGTGCTGTTCGAGGTCTGGCCTCGTATCAAAGACTCTGACGGTGCTCTTTGTATGTCTCAGGTAAAGGGCCGCGAAGGAGATGCCGATGGCCCCTAGCCCAACGAGGGCGACGCGCTCGTTCACGTCAGATGGCATGACGACGATGGAAACAATTCCAGTCAGTTTGACTGAATGCCGCTTATGTAATGAATTGGCTTGCCGATCGAAGAATCTTAAGGATTGCCGTAAGGGAGAGCCGTCACAAGAGAGACAAGTCAAGTTAGGGGAGGCTTGCCCCGCATGGCGGAAGTCTCAATCCGGGGCGTTTCGGAATTCCGAGCTTTTGCCCGTGAATCTCTAGATGCGTTTCCCTCATGCATAAGCTAGCGTACAATGCAGCTACCGGGGTCTACTTTGCGTACCTTACTGAGAGCACGATCTCACGCTCATAACCTGGAGCAGAGACTGCTTCTTAGAGCAATGTTCGGCGGTGTGAAAATTTTCGAAAAAGCGAATGATAGGAGCACCTACTTACGATACTCAAACGATGGCCATCTACGAGAAGATATGACAGGTTTATCCTCGAAAGAGGTTGAATGACACTTGAGGGGAGAGTAACTTACACAATCGACGGAATTCCGAGAAACTCCGCGACCTAAGGACCCCAACATCGATGTTGACGCGTTGTATATTAAAGCATGAGGAAAGTCTTCAGAAATATAGAAAACCATCTTGCGACTTTCATCCTTTCTCCAGAGCAAGTAACAATAATCCTACAAGATCCCTTTACCTCAATAAGCTCCCTGTTCCAGACACTACCATTGCCCGTACATCACCACCGTCCACAATGGTCCAATACCTCAAATCCAAAGCCACTACAAATGGCACCAACTCTACATCCCCTCTCGATGTCCCAGGGATTGTAAGGGGCGTTATTGACGATATTCGGGCGACTGGCGACAAAGCTGTCCGGAATTATTCAGAAAAGTTCGACAAGTGGTCGCCGGCGTCCTTTAAGCTCTCCCAATCAGACATTGACTCGATCGTTTCAGAGGTTCCTGCCCAAGTTATTGCCGACATCAAGACGGTGCAGAGCAACGTTCGGACATTTGCTCTTGCTCAGCGAGATTCTCTAAGGGAATTTGAGCTCGAGATTCGCCCGGGAGTTTTCCTTGGACAGAAGAATATCCCCATTGATCGAGTCGGAGCGTAGGTCTTCCAACGTTACGTGTTCTCATATGCCAAGTTGCTGAAAGTCGAATAGCTACATCCCCGGTGGAAGGTATCCGTTGCTCGCATCCGCACATATGACGATTCTCACAGCAAAAGCAGCGGGGGTACCCAAAGTCATCGCCTGCACGCCTCCAATTAACGGAGAGATACCTCCTTCAACCGTGGCGGCTGCATATCATGCAGGAGCTGACGAGATTTGGATACTCGGCGGCGTTCAGGCCGTTGCGGCGATGGCCATTGGTACCGAAACCATGGACAAGGTCGACTTCATCGCGGGTCCCGGTAACCCCTTTGTAGCCGAAGCTAAAAGGCAGCTCTTTGGTGAGATTGGGATCGATCTTCCCGCCGGGCCAACTGAGATTCTCATTGTCGCCGACGACAAGGCGGATCCGACAACCGTCGCAACTGACCTGCTTTCTCAAGCGGAGCATGGACCGGATACTCCGGCAGTTCTCATCACTAACTCAAGGACCGTAGCCCAAAAGTCCCTGGAGGAGGTTGATCGCCTCTTGAAGATTCTGCCAACTGCACCGCTAGCCTCGGTCTCTTGGAATACCTACGGCGAAGTGATTGTAGTCGATTCTCTAGAAGAGGCCTATGCCTTGGCAGATGATTATGCAAGCGAACATGTTCAAATCCTGACGGAGAGACCGAGGGAGGCCCTGGAGAAGATGAGAAACTACGGCGCTCTATTCCTCGGAGCCAAGACTTGCGTTTCCTATGGCGACAAGGTACGCGATTATCTTGACTACCCCGGCGTCTCTGTTTATGCTGACATTTGACCAGTGTATCGGCACAAACCATGTCCTGCCAACGAAGAAGGCAGGTAGATTTACCGGCGGGCTCTGGGTTGGGAAGTTCCTAAAGACTGTCACTTATCAGGAAGTTGTTTCCGAATCGGAGAGCGGAGAGCTGGGTCGATTGTGTGGTCGTGCTGCACGCGCTGAGAACTTCGAGGGTCATGCTCGCTCTGGGGACCTCAGAGCAAAGCAATTTTTGGGTGATGAGTTCGAATGGCTTAGCAAATAGGCGCGGAGCCACACGTATTCAGCCGGGGGGGGGGGTCTCAATTCATTATTTTAACCTCATTCTCATTGTGACGCAAGAGATAGGCAACGAGTAGTTCGTCCATGTATTATTCTGCCAGTCCATACTTGCGGCACGGTTATCAGTTGAAACTGGTGTACTTGAAGATGTTAATCGAATTCACTTTAGCTAGGTATTAGCGGCACAAAGCATCAAGACAGTTTTTGTTTTCACAAGCTTACTCTGTCTTAGTACCTTGGACAATGTAGTTGGGTTTTGGAGATATTCTAGGCTTTTTGGTCCGCTAACGGGCTATCATTTAGAGTAAACTAAACCCCATATGCTCAAAGTTGAACGACGGTAAAAATGAGTCCCATGCTGGGTCAGATCCATCCAAAATGTCTAAATCCAAGGTCTCCATGCTGTCCATGCCAACAGCATCATCTGGGAAGTTGTAGTTGCCGTCCATGAATCCTTGCAGACTTGTTGGAAATGCTTCAGCAACTCGTCTTGCCGAATCCCATGCATCATTTGATGGCATAGTTCTACTCATAGCCCTAACCTTCCGAGTGGGGAGAGTCGGGCTGACAGTTGTTTCGCGCTCACGTCCGTCCGCAAAGGTCTCTGATTGCCTCCCAGCAAGCTTGCGGCAATTTTCAACAAACTTAGCCAATCCAGCCCCCATCCAACTGACAAGGTGGTACCGCGTACATTGTATGGACTGGCAGATCTCTGCAGCTTTTGACACATGGTCGAAAACATCATTCTGATCGATATCGAGATGGCGATGATACTTTGTTGCGACTTTGAGAAGGAAAGTGCACGCGTATGCTATCATTGTGTGGTTGTAGTGCGGCAATCCCACCAACCCAGCTTTGAGATCTGGATCGTTGCTGATAAGCTGGATCGTTGATCTAGCGGACTCGACCGTTCCAAGAGCTAAGGCGTGAAACTCAATCGGAATCGGATCATCGACTGGGTTGGACGAAAGTCCTCGAAAGACATGGGAGCCAATGAACAGTTTCGCGAAGTGGTAGTGCAGGCGAAGATTCTTGCGAGGGAAGGCTCCTATCTGCCTCTCGATATCTCGTTGGGCTGTCAAGCACATAACACAGTTAATAACAGCCGCTCACATTTTGACAAATCACTCGAAACTTACTCCTGTATCGAGCAGCCCACAGATTGTGCCATCGGTCCACCTCTAAATCGAATTCATCGAGCTCCTTCCTGAATCTTCCAGATATGCGACTGTCATCATTCGAGCCGAACATATAGGTGACTTTCTCCAATATCGAAAGCAGTTCCAGCTGACTGGAAAGACGAACGTCGGTGCTTGAGCTGGGAACGGAACGGAGGTACTTCCTCCATCCTTCCACAGACGACGGATTGCCAAAACTTGAAGGCCTGCCGTACAGAATTGAGAGGTGATGGTCGCAGATGTAGAATAGATACCACACCCTCAAACAGCTGAGCACATCTTCCCGGTCCTTGAGCCCAAGACTATTAGAAAACCTGTCGTCAAGTTGGCTAGTGCCGATGACGATTTCGTATGACTTGTCTAGTTGGAACTCGATAGCTCGCCGAATGGCGAGACCAGACACTGACCATGAAAGATCACTGAGCCAAAACGAAGCTATGCACAATCCTTGAAAGTCGTAGAGATTTACGTGCTTCTTGAACATGAAGTCAGACACGAGCTTGCGAAGCCGAGCACTGCACACGCGATATATTTGCTCACCCCTGTGTTCATGCAGAGCCGAGACTGTGCAGATTGCCACGAACAGCAAGGGAGATGCGCGGCGCACGCTGTCTAGATCTTCAAACCGGCTTGTGATCCCATAGAGGTAGTAGTCAGTTCGCTCCAAAAACCTCTTCACTAGACGTTCTGCATCAACCCGCTGAAGATTCCCTTCGGTGATGAGATCCTGAGGCTCTTGTGCGGGTGGTTGAACTGCCAAAGGCGCTGAAGAAACAGCTCCATTCGCATTAGCAGACCTCAATCTCGTGATTTCATGCAAAGAGCTGATGGGCGCTTGACTCAATGGCTCGACGAGCTCTTCACTCTGTGCACAAAATGAACCGGATTGTTCTTCCATCTCTTGATCCTCATCTTCAATGAAGGTGCCAGTATCATCCAAAGGCAAGCTCTCAACATTCAGCCTTCCTGTAAGGGAGGTCTTTAAAGGCCCGAGCAGCGGCTGAGATCCTTGTCGTAGGAGGCTATTGATCGCTGTGTGCAGCATGCGAAGATCATCCACCATTTCCGACCTTCATGGTGTGTTAGCGACGCAACCTATCAGACATGAGGCGGGCAGCCGAACCGATTGGGACTTGCATCATTGGACCCCGTCTCGATCTCTCGAGCTGGCCGTTTGAAGACGCACTCAATATTTTTCTTCCTACAATGCTGGCATGCCCCATCTCGGCCACTCGGCAAGCATCGCACCTTTGAAGGGAGGTTAGCGATGTGCTAGTTGAAACACCACGCATGCCAAATGATCGGGGAGCCTGCACGTGCCTTTTGCTTTTGACAAGAGGAGCAAGCCTTCATACGGGAGCTGAACG
The DNA here is from genome assembly GCF_030867785.1 of Colletotrichum acutatum. Classification (NCBI taxonomy): domain Eukaryota; kingdom Fungi; phylum Ascomycota; class Sordariomycetes; order Glomerellales; family Glomerellaceae; genus Colletotrichum; species Colletotrichum acutatum. The sequence continues at coordinate 29,223 of NW_026849127.1, forward strand.
CGGCCCGGTGCAGTCTCTCCGGCTTCTTGCCATGAGTTTCCATCATGAGTGGAATGTCGAGCTGTCTCAGAGGTGATGAATCGGGGAGAAAATGTTAGAGGCGGAGTTGACCGCGACGCTGAGACCCCGATATGCCGTTAAACCAGATACCCCTATAAAGACACTTCCCTAAATAGCCTAGTAATATGTCTGAGTGACCTCCCTTTTTCCTCTCCCTACCTACAGTGCCTACTTCTGCCCTCCAAGAAATATTACGATAATCACCAGGCCACTATCTCTGGGCTCTCTTGCAAGATTATTATGATAGCTGTTGCTTTTCTAATTCATTCTACCTGACTGTGTTTCCCAAATTGGATCAAGGCGTGTAACGCGTTGCAGGGGATTGCGCAACGAGGATCCCAAGTTCATAGGTATCTACATTGGCCATTGCGGCAACGTCTTAATCATATTTGCTCTTTTTCTCAAATGAGGGCACTGTGCCTGGTAAGCTTTGATGACCGGTAGGAGATGACAGAGTACGAACCCGAGCACCCGACTTGCCGACGTGGGCTCACATATCTCCCGTTTGCACCCGTGGCTCTAATTGATCCTCTGATGGCGTGTTCGGCTGTTGATGAATCACAAAGGATCGAATAGCGAGCTTTGTCACTCGAATAGTCTCCCTTCTTTGCCAGCCGACCACGCCGACCCCACTCATGTTTTCAATACTTAGACAATAGTCTCAGTTGTAGCCTGCTTAGAAGCTTGTAGCCCTGCTTGCCGGAACGCATGAGCGGGCCGACACTCGAATGAATCTCGGCGATTCTGATCCGGGCAAAGGGGCGCTCGCACTTTCGAACGAGTATCACTATTGCAAGATTGTACCTAAGGTATCCCCTCCGTCTTTCAATCATAATATCACCAATGTGTAACCGTAATTTGCACCTCATTCAGTGGCTTGAATGACGCTAGGGCAAGTGAACAGATATAAAAAGTCTGGCCCAACATCATCTTGGCGCGAACTTTTCGACCTTTGAGAAAACTGTACTATCTATACCAACCCTTTCTTGCTTGCCACATTTACAGTCTAAGATTCACAGGACCCAGCTCCTCCTAGCCATGGACCACTATCACGTCAACTCCTTCGGCAATACATGATGTCATCAGCCTTGTGTAACGGTACAGCATGCCATTTCGAGATCACTGGCATGCGGCCTCATTTCCCATCATACCAGTCATTGACCGGTTGACTGCCCTCTCCTCCCCTCGCCAAGCTTGCCGAAAAATCATGCCGGAACGCGGATTCGGTTTACTTGCTTCCTGGCCGAGACTCGTCTTGCCCGGGGGGCACCACCTGACGGGACCTGACCTCGGCCCGCTCATTGCGCTAGTTTAGTGCGAGACACAGTCATTGCCCATCTCTCCAACCTCCAGTCAGCATTGACATCTAGACGAATTTCAGGGCGCGAAAGAAGAATGTCGTGTAACCGACAGAAAGGATGTGTTTCAAAGTAGTTCGATATCCCTCTACTTGTGCTCACTTCTCGGCAAACCAACCGGTACCCATCTCAGGTTGATGACCAAGGCAGCACAACGTTTTGCATTGTATATTTAAGACTGTGAGTGATCTGTCATGGACCGGAGGGGTTTGTGTGATGGCAATTTCGGTCACTGTATGCTGAGTAAAGTAATCATTTATATAATCATGCTACAGGTCACATATTGGCTCGGACTGTCCTTCACTTCACGCTCAAATGAAGAGCCAGACTGAAGATCGTAAGTAGTGATTACTTAGCGTAAACAAAAGGTGAGTACCTGTACATACCTTAAAAATGCATGCTCATATCAAAGAGAAAGGAAGGGGCCATTTATGGTCTTATTTGGGGTTACACAAGGCGAAGTATCATTTCCTCGAAATGCGGCCTTCAGGGTCCAGTCGACTGACTCCCTTGCCCTGCTGATCTTTTGACTGGTGCAACAAGAACAACTCACTAGGGGCTCCAGTATCCCTATCAACGACAGTGGTGTCTCAAAGCTTACGATCAAAACTCTTCTTATCAATGAAGGCCCATTCAGAGCGCTGAAATGACATCTTGATCTTTAGCGACGTAACGACGTCGACAGACCCTCCTAGTTAGTGCGGGAAAGGCGTATGGGTCTCATTGGTATTTCAACAATAGAAGGAATTTTAGAACGAGCCAACGAGTTGGGCTTCGAGCTTGCTGCTTGCGTTCCATGAAGCATTCGGGAGTTCTGTCTAGCTAAAGTAGTGTCAGCCGAGAGATCAGAAGCAGGAGGAAAATACGTGCCTAGAGCTTGACGGCTGTTCAGCTCAAGTTTGCACAGGCTGCTTTAGACTTTTGTGCTCGATCCAGAACACCAAAGCCTCTCGATGGCTGCACTGTGAACAAAGAGCTGTCTCCAAAAACACCGCCTCCCGACTGCTCATTCGCCAAGCACAAGGTGATAATAAACATTCCTACCTTGGGCGCATGTCATAGTGCTGGCTAGTCGAAAGGGCGATGGACATTTCGACTCTCGATAGGGCCCCCGATGGTCGCCTATGAGCCCCCAAGGGATTTCCTTACCGAAGATTCCATCCCATGAGACATTCTGGCATGCGGGAGGAACGGACGAGAAAGGGGGCGAACTTTCCGGCTCTCAACATCGCCAATCATTCTCCATAAAACGTCGCTGCATTTTCTTCTCAAGCCGCATGCAGGACTCTTGGTGCTTCACCTCCTCGACATTGTTCAATATCACCACTTGGACAATCAGCAGCACTGCCTGCTTGGAGGGCACCGCCGACGACACCATGCCCGGAGACCTGGAGTCCAGCTTGCTGAAGTCTCAGCCTTCCTCTCCTTCGTCCTCCTCGCAGGCATCTTTCTCTTCTTCTTTGGACGACTTGGAGTACGCTCGTATCTGTCAGGAAGACAAGGTTGAGAGCTTCCGTATTGAAACTCTCGAAGTAGAGGATGATATCTCTGTCGCAGACACCATCGTCGCACCTCGTCCTTTGCCGCCTTGGCTGAGATATTCCAAGAACCTTGTCTTGGCCTTGATTCCGAGTTTTTTGCATCCAGTGGACCCTGATGCGACACCCAAGCCCCTTCACCCATCAGCTTGGCTCGGTAAGTTAATCCACCTCCAGCACAGCCTGAGTTTCTGTAGCTAACTGAAGATAAAGATGGGCTTCGAGGACTCGCAGCCTTTTTCGTCGTCTGCCACCACTGGTCCCTCTGCACGCTGACCGGCGAGTTCCGCCGCGGCTTCATGAGCGATGACACCCCTATCTTTCTTCAGATCCCGATCCTTCGCTTGGCCGTTTCAGGACTGTCGAATGTCTGCGTCTTCTTCGTCATATCCGGTTATGCCCTGAGCTACAAGCCCATGAAGCTCATCAGGCAAAAGAAGTCGGCCGAGTTTGCAATCGCCACCGCTTCCTCTGCTTTTCGTCGGTATATCCGCCTCTTCCTACCGACAATGATCACATCACTCGCCGTCGCTGGCCTAGCCTACTTCAAACTGTTTGAGCTTGAGCCTATACCTGGTCCACTTATCACCATGTTCAGGCCACCAGCACTCGACAATGTATGGGACCAAGTAGTCGGATGGTGGGGGCACTTCTCAATTTTGTCCGACCCAATGGCCAAGAACCTTGACAGAGGAAGAACGTTTCCATACCAGCCGCAACTTTGGACTATCCCCGTGGAGTTTGACGGTTCACTCATTGTCTTCTTGGCACATGTCGCCTTTTACCGAGTTCGCCCTAGCGTTCGAATTTTTTTCCTTGTGTGTCTTCTCGTCTACACCATTCACTCCGGCTACTGGCAGTTCTTTCTTTTCTTATTCGGCCTACTCCTCGCCGCCCTTAGATTCTACGGCGACGATGAGGATGCCGACTACGAGAGCAATGGCTACGACTGGGAAACTCTACCGCACCTATCGAGCCCTTCGTACTGGCGACGTGAGGGGCTGAGGGGGTTCAGTGCCCCCATTTCGTTCATCAAATCTTCAAAAACCTACTGTATCTCCAAGAAGACTCTCCAGTTAGCCTCTTTCATCGGCGCCCTATGGGTCCTGTCGTTCCCCGAGGGGAGCGGAAGTGTGGCGCAAACCCCAGGATTCAGAACCATTTCCTGGCTGACCCCTACACGATACGGCGAAGGCGATGGCTTCTGGATCCCCGTCGCCGCTGTTTGGCTGGTTTCCACTATTGACCAGTCACAATTCATTCAGCCGATTTTCACGGGTCGGGTAATCCAATACCTCGGCCGGATATCGTTCGCTATCTACCTCGTTCACAACTGCCTGATTTGGCTTTGGGGCTATCACTGCATTCAGTTCTTTAGTGCTATTACTGGCATTCCTCTTGAGGCCAACCTTAGCACTAGCTGGGGATTTGTCGTCTTTCTTTCAACGTGTCTTTACTTACCAGGTGTCGTCTGCGTGGCGGATTTCGTGCAGAGATATGTGGATGTCAACGCTGTTAAGTTTGCGGCTTGGTTCGAGGGAAAGTTGATTGAGAAGACGAAGTAGTGGACTTTTCAGGGTTGAACAATTACCTTACTTACCGTTTAATCATATAATATTTTACGATTCTGTAAAACTTTGTTACGGCAACCGATCAAGAGTAATGATTTAATGTAAGTTGGCTTACTACAAACTTGCTGTTATGAATCCAACGTCTAGGAGATGAATAATATCAGTCGGTCTTGAGGTTACTTTTTCTATCGGCTTTTTGAAAAAGACGTAGCGACGTAATTATCCACAAGTACGCTCGACGCTGAGTCAGCTCGGTCAGGATGGGCATCATGGCTTCACCGAGGTGAACATCAAAATAAGACGAGAGCTCCGCTGAAAAAGCCGGAGAAACGAGCACGGCGATCGTTTCTCCGTGTTGTGGATCGTCATGTTAGCCCAGACGCTTCCATCCGTATATCTGACGGATCATCGGCTAGTCAACCTTGTGGATGGAAATTTCCGAGTCAGTGCCCCAGGGCGACTGTGGATACTGTGAATACGAGCAGCGCCATGGTGTTCCCTAATTGGGTTGCCCGTCCGTTCGTAGGGTTTAAGGCTGGATATGTTCTCATGTGGGAGGCGATCTAAATGGAGAATCCAATCTCGGTTCATTTGATCAACCTTCTTTGCAAGCTTGAAGATTAAATCTGGCCTTGTGGGCGTACTCAGGGGGGCATCATCATCATGATCGAAATATGAAGGCCAACCTATGCTTCTTGTCCGACTGTGCTTCACGCACCTTGGCGTGAGTCTTTGCATGTCTTCAGAAAGCTTCAAACGCCGACTAACGCTGCCAAGCCGTGGTGTCATTTGAGACATGGGAGTACCGGAGGCACAACACAGCTGGGAGCTGGAAGACCGGGCCAAGCAACCCTCTTTTAGCCCACCTCAAGAAGACATAACCGCCTACGGATCAAGATCACAATACCAACCAGAGCCTCTGTGGCCATTCCAAGAAACCGACCGAGACAAGCAGCCTCACTTCTCACCACCACCTCCGCCACCGCCTCCTCCGATAAATCCGCCAATTCACCATCAACCCGCACCGAGCCCGAGAAGATCTGGCCACACCCGACACGTCCTAAGGTACTGGGGCCTCGAGATCCTCACCCTCTTTGTCGCAATCTGCCTACTCACCGCAATCATCTGGCTCCTCACACACTACGATGGCCACTACATGCCGAAATGGCCCTTTGAAATCAACCTCAACTCCGCCATAGCCCTCCTCTCGACCTTTCTTCGCGCCGCCATCGTAGCCGCGGTGGCCGAAATCATCGGCCAGATCAAATGGACCTGGTTCGCCGAGCAGACCCGGCCCCTCCAACACCTTCAGGACTTTGACGCCGCGAGCCGCTCCATCCTCGGCTCCACGAAGCTCCTGGCGATGCTCGTGTGGAACTTGGGCTTCTCCTCGACCGGATTCCTCGCCATCGGTGCCGCCACCGTGACAATCGCCAGTCTTGCCGTCGGCCCCGTCACCCAGCAAGCCGTCCGCACGGTAACCTGCCCCATGCTCGAGGACAACATTCGCGCCAGGATCCCCGCAGCAAACTACGTGCCGGGCTCGTCGGCGTACTACCGCGTCGGCGCCGGGTCATATGAGATCGAGGTGGACATGAAGAGTGCCATGATCCAGGGGATCACGGATCCGGGCAGCCAGGACAGCGACGTCCAGGTCCTCTGCCCCAGTGGGAACTGCACGTGGCCGGACTACGGCACGGGCGTCACGCACGCGAGCATCGGGGTGTGTAGCAAATGTATCGACACGACGAGCTTCGTCAGCGAGCCTGACACGGTGGGCAACCTGTCGCTTCCGGATGACGGCGCCGTCATCAACATCCTGGCCGGAAAGTATATGTGGATGGGCTACAGCAACCTGACGGCGTACACAAAGCTCTTCAGCGACGACTTCGCCGCGGCTGCCCCGGTTTCGATGGCTAACTTTAGCATGCTCATGATTTCGACGTCTCCGTGTACATCGGACAACTCGACGGGGACCTCGAAGTTGACGTGCCCGCACCGCCTCTCGCAGTCCGACAATAGTTACTTCAGCAACCTGGGCGATTACGTTGCCGCCTCGTGTATCCTGTACCCGTGCTTGAAGGAGTATCATGCGCGATACGTGAACAACACATTGACAGAGACGGTCGTCCGCACGACGACAGCGGTGTCCAATCCTGCCGAGAACGCGGCGTCGGGATACTCGTTGTACGGCAACTACACCGCGAGGCAGAGCCCCTGTGTGATCGATAACGGCACCTGGTACGATACCACCAACCAGAGCCAGGCCTTGGACATTCCCGGGCGCATCTGGACCAACTTTAGCGTGAGCGGCAGCGACGAGGTCACCGGTGTGCCGAACGAATGCCTGTACAAAATGGACGGGACCTTCTTCTCGGCGCTATCGACCTTCCTCAAGGCGAGCTTGCTCAGCGCCTCGTGTAGGTACGACTCCATGCAGAGCGGGCACCTCAACTGCTACGACTCGTGGTGGCTCACACCGTTGTGGGCCGATATGAACGCCACCGTGACCAACCTCACGAGCGCCGTCGACGACTTTGCTTGGGCCGTGACGAACAAGCTCCGGATGACGGGGCTCGGGCCGGACGTCGTTCGTGGCGCGGACGCGTTATTAAATCGGCGGGCCGAGGCGCTGGGCGAGGTGTGGGCGAGCTCAACATGCACCTATTTTGACAGGCAGTACATCGCCCTGCCTATCATCTTGGTAGGTCTCTGCGGGATACTGCTGGGCTGGATCATTCTCAAGAACTATAACGACCCCGAGCAACCCGTCTGGAAGGGCAGCGTGCTGCCGCTTCTATTCTTCGGGCTGCACGATACCATGGGTCCAAAGGGGACCGCGGGCGGAGCGAGCAATGGCGGTGATGGGCCAAGGGACGGGGGCCGCATGGCGAGGAATATGACGTTCTTCAAGGAGAACGGACGGTCGGCGCCCGAGCTAGATCGGATTCAGCAGGAGTCGGGCCGGATGAGGGTGCGATTTCACGGCGGGACGGACCCGGGATTCTTGGATCTGGGGACAGGGAGGAGTGATCCAGAGGCCGCGAATGCGTCGTTGGTGCCGGGGCAGAGTGACTCGCGCGGCACTAAGATGAGATGATTCTCGCCGTAGAGAAGGTAGAAATGTGTTTTTTCGTTGTCAATGTTTATGATTCAGACTTTTCTTGCTTGTGATCATACAACCTTTCCCCAAGGAAATGTTCAAGCCAAGCCCAAGGGCCGTTCGGGAGGCCGAATCTCACCGGCGCCGATCCCGGAGGACGCACCAAGGAGCCTCTGAGTTCGAGATCTGGCAAATCGGTAGCGACCGAAACTACCTTCAACGATGAAGAATAATGTCTGGACAAGAGACGCGACAGTTGAGTCTGGGATCATGCTGTGCAACATTTCATCTCCCCGTATCACACACGACTCGCGGGAGCCAGCCTTAACCCTCAACACCCGCGTTTCTTCCCGACTGAGCCGCTTCGATGCGCCGATTCGATGCGCTACATGGCCAAACATCGAACGATGGGAAGCTGAAGGATCCAACAGTTCCGGCTGAATCCAAAACCGACAACGACGCCCGCCTGACAGGTCATGCCAATCAGGAGAGATGGATCCGTCAGCGAGTTGTGAGCAGAATCCCAGCCATCTGGCATTGGACGGACTATGTCTCCATATGTTCCAGGCATCCAGCCAGTTAGAAACAGATGAACAACTCTTGATGGAGTCTAGTCGACGCCGTCTGTCTTCCAGAGTGTCCTCCCCGCATGCTTTGAAGCTTTCCCACGGGTTTCCCCCGCATTTCGGCTCCTAGGCGTGGGAATTACACTTACCCATGCCATCATCGCTACTCATTGTCCCGGATCTATGTTTTGCCCCCCTTGGCTGAGTAAACGAACCGCAGGGACCATGGCGGGGGTTAGTCCATCGTCTCTGCCACTCTGATCGAGGCCTGGTGGTGGGATGGATGAGCCACCGCGGGGCACAAAGCGCGAGGCGCGAAAGTTTACCCCAAAGAATTGAACCCCTAGTCAAATTGCCGAAGTCTGTTGCCGCACTCGATGCCGCACTCTGTTGCCGCAACCAAAGATGGTCATACGATTCATGCCCACCATCCGTGGCTTGCTTGTCTGGATTGCTCATGCCTAAATCCGGGGCTCCAGATTTTGATACTTAACCATGATGGCCCTCCGGTTCGTTCGCAGGTTTGCTTCTGTGTCAAAGAATCTCTCATCCTACAAGTGCTCTCCTCCATCTCCATCACAGCGCGTTGTTTCTGTTACCCTCCAGATACCCTCCACCAAACACATCTCCACAACATCGATCACAATGGCTACGAACGGCACAAACGGCGTCAACGGACACGCCAACGGCGCCAATGGCACCAAGAGCAAGTTCGACCCCAACTTCACACAACATGTCATCGACCTCATGAGCCCCGAGACCAAGCCCAGACATAGACAGGTTCTCGGCTCTCTCATCAAGCACCTCCACGACTTCTGCAGAGACGTCGAGCTCACACAAGAGGAGTGGGTTCTGGGTGTCAACTACATCAACTCCATTGGCCAGGCCTACCAGAAGAACCGTAACGAGGCATGGAGAGTGTGCGATATTCTGGGTATTGAGTCGTAAGTTACCACCCCCCTTTCCCTGCCCTCTAGCGTGGCCGTCTACTCCGAAAATCATTTACCCCGCGTGCGCGGCTTTTCCGGCCGCGCCACTACGATGCCATGTTTGCAAGCAGAGACCCAGCCAATGGCTAACCATTCTCCCCCCTCTCTACAGTCTCGTCGACGAGATCAACCACACGGTCGAGACCGAGTCCGGCGTCACCCCCACATCCTCCACCATTCTCGGCCCCTTCTGGTCTCCCGAGACCCCCTTCCGCGACCTCGGCGCCTCCGTCGTCCAGAACATGCCCAAGGACGGCCAGCTCACATACTTCCACGGTGTCATCAAGGACGCGGAAACGGGCAAGGGCATCCCCGACGCCGTCTTCGACATGTGGCAGGCCAGCACCAATGGAAAGTACGATGTCTTTGACCCCGAGAACCAGACCCGCCACAACCTGCGCGGCAAGTTCAAGACGGACGCCGAGGGCAAGTTCTACTTCTACTGCCTGAAGCCCACCGAGTACGCCATCGACACCTCCGGCCCTTCGGCCGACCTCCTCAAGCTCATGGGCCGCCACCCTTACCGCCCCGCGCACATTCATATGATGGTCACGCACCCCGACTTCATCGGCGTCACGGCACAGCTCTACCCCAGCGACGACCCGTACCTCGAGACCGACACCGCCTGTGCCGTCAAGGACGATTTGCTTCTTACCTTCAAGCCCGTTCAGAACGAGGCCAAGGGCGCCACCCTCGACGTCGAGTACGACGTCCGCCTGGTGTCCAAGAAGTACAAGCCGGATTCCCAGATGCTCATGCAGAACGCCAACCAGAACAAGTTCTAAACTTGTGGGGGCTTCTGATTTGAGCGAGAATGAGTGGTTGTTTCAGCATGTGAGAGCGGAAAGTGTGGCGTGTGCATAGTACACTGAAAGGACAGCACACTGGGTCTGGATAATTGTTTTGAGCATGAGACTCCGAAGAACGGAGATTTCTCACTTTTTTTTCTTCTCTTCGTGTATCCCTCAAAACCGCACTGCAAAATGGCGTCAGTGCAAATGTGGCCCGTTAGAAGGCCCAATTTTCTCCGCACGAATTAGAAATTGATATCCTCTTCAAGTTGATTCGGTAGAAAACCGCGGTACTTTGGTGATTGGTTGAAAGTGTGCTTGTGTCCTCGTCTCCAAGTGTGCAACTCGTACACTAGACTTTCAGTTTAGCTATTGAGTTTCTGGGCGAATGCTACGTAGCGAATTTGAGTAAACCGGCTCTTGGGAACCGCTCTGAATCTCTTCATTTCCTCACTCGTGTGACGTGAATTCCCAGGTCCGTTGACGAATAACTTTGACTTGACTCGACGCGACTGAAAGCTCAACTCTGAGACTCTGCATGTCTTCAGTCAACAGTGTCCCCGACTTTTCCCCTCCTCCTCCTCCACTTACCGGGTTCCTTCGGAAACCCTCGGCTAAGCTATTTTCGCCCTCTCCTTTGGGTCTTGGGGGGACGATTCTTTTCCCGACTCAAAATGCCGTGGGGGGCGAGACCGGGGTAGGACGTGCGTCAGTGGGGCTAGGCCGGAACTGGAGAGCGGCTTTGCGATACTGCTGACATTTTTAGAAGCCAAGAGATCATGGTTTCCCCTGACTCCGGATGGTAGTCTGCACGTTATCCTGCCGTGCGTGCCTGAGAGCTATCACGGCTGATGGGTACGGCAGGCCATGGACATTGAATCCGTGGGCTCGGGTTGTCGCTCTTCGGTCTTAACGTGAAAGCTGCAGATCTATGAGGAGAGCCGCTTCCCCTACCCCGCGATCCTAGTGGGTGTGTTGTCAACACCGGCAAATTGATCGGCCAGGGAATGGATGGCAGATAACAACCACCGTATTCAAGCCACGAGCTCCAGGTCACGGACAATAGATTTCGTTATCGTAGTTAGGCCTCAAAGCTCTTCAAGAATAACTAGATGTGGCAATGACCCGTTTCTAATTCAAGGCTCGTTCCGTTGTACATTTTGGACAAGATCTAGTCGCTATGCGCGTTCTCGGAGAATAAGTGAGCCTCGATATCTACTGATTGAGTCAATGCCCATTTGGCTAGACCGCACTGTGGAACAAATTCGACAAAGCTTCTGACAAGCATTCAGCGCTCCCGTCATCTCAAAGATAATTACCACGTGGTGAGGTAGAATAGAAAGGGTTTCCCTAACAGGCATAACCCACGGCTCTTACTTTTCCGGGAAAGTGCAAGGGCACTTTCTCTTTGGTATGAGAAATACATTTCTCCGAGCCCATTCTGGTTAATAACATGAAGGAGTTGGTGCTCATGCTCATTCATACCGGTGTCTCTTGACATGTTGTCCACAGCATACTCAGTACAGTCGATCCTATCAGCGATAGGCCTTTTGTAGGTAAAAGACATCCCTTGCTAATTCGTGCCATGAAGCCAGGCCATTGAATAACCCCGGTGCCGCCTGCCACAATTCATTGGCCCGTCTAGCTTGGATCCGGTGTGAGATCCGATTCGTTTCCATGCGACCGGCGTCGAGGTAGCCTATAGGCTGATCCAGGTCATATTAAGGGTTTATCGCACTTGTACCACCAAGTAATACGGCCGCCAAGATCCTTTGGGTTTTACTTGCATTGAGAGTCTTGAACCTCATCGCGATTCCGTGTTATCTACCTGTGCCGCTGCCGTGAGCATGAGGCCCTAGCTTAAGGTCAAGTGTCTGTCTTTCGAAATCTTAAACGTGGACCATCGTCGCACGTACCACGATGTCGGAACATTCTCTCGTCAACAAGTAGCGAAGTATGTACATGGAATGATGGAAGGACGAGAGTGTGCAAAGTCCACTTTTCTCATTTACTCACCCTGATCTATGCCTTAGTTGAATCCTTCGTCTCCAGGGTGACTTAGCCAGCAATCCAAACATTGATTCTAGGGAGTACCAAGGCTACAATGACTCAGTCGGTGTGAAAGTCCGTGGAGTTGAGGCAAAAAAGGTCCCTCCCCACCTGTGGACGTGCCAAGGTGCAGCGCGTCCAATAGAGGCAGTTTCCGCCCATAGGCTTTTTACGGCGGGAAAGAAGATTATGCTTAAAGACTACATCACCGTACATGTGCATCTTATCGCCGAAAATGAGCATGTAGTGGCTGCTCTCATAGGATGACTTTACTCAGGTTCTACCCTACGAAGTGGGGTTGTCCTAGTCAGTCGACAGTGACGTAGTGGACATTTGTAAGCTGGACGACTAGAGAGTCAACTCATATCGTGGTGGTTCATGGTGTGCATATCACTTGAAGACGCCCCTAGGAAATCGTATAAATGCTTTCGAGAGACCCTTACAGCTCGATCCCTTCTAGTCTTCATCAATTCAATACGTTGACTTTAGATTGAGGAAAACTTTGACTTGAGCTGCGACAAACTTCGCTATTTGACATCAGGATGGATCTTAATGGAAAGAATGTCTTGCTAGTTCGTCTCCAATAATGACAACACTTGAACCCAATGCAGAACCATCACTAACTCTCTACAGACAGGCGCCTCTATGGGAATCGGCGAAGCGATCGCCACCACGCTCGCTGCCAAGGGTGCGAATTTAATCCTCATATCCAGATCCGAAGTAAGTCGGTATCGTGAGAAAGCCAGATACACAGGGAGCGTAGCTGGCATGTCAGTCGACTGACGCTTTATGTAGGAGAAACTCAGCACTGTTGCGAAGAGCGTGTCTAATTCCAACCCGAACATCAAGGTCATCTATCGGGCGGCTGATATTGGAGTTTCTGACGTGGTCGACAAGGCGATCAGCTCAGCCATCGAGGAGGTCGGTGATATTGACATCCTCATCAACAACGTAAGCCAGGCTTCCCTATTGACTTTTCGTGTAACACCGCATCCTTCCAAGCCTCGCTAACCCATCCCCCGAAGGCCGGTCTCGCCTTGGGTGCTCCTGCAAGGTTCCCAGACCTCAAGATCGAGGACATCATCACCATGTCCAACACCAACATCAACGGAACCATGTTCGTGACACACTCGGTACTCAACAGGTCCATGATGAAGCACAAGCCCGGAAAGGGCACAATCCTTAACGTCACCTCCGTCACGGCGCATGAAGTCCCCCCGTTCCCGGGCGAGGCAGTCTACCACGCGAGCAAAGCCTTCCAAGAGGGCTTCACCAACTCTCTTCGCAACGAACTAGTGGAAACAGATATCAAGGTGCTAGCAATTAGGCCTGGGGTCGTCGCGACTCACTTTCACACGCAGCGGGTGGGATTCGATCAGGAGCAGTACGACTCTTTCGTGGAGGGATACGAGTAAGTTCCTATTGCTAGGTTATTTTCTGTTAACGATGCGCGAATAAACTAACGCCAGTTAGTCCGCTTATGTCTGAGGATGTTGCGCAGGCGGCGGTCTACATGCTAGAACAACCGGACAATGTCTCCATTAAGGCTCTTGATGTCGTGCCAACAGGTATGCCGAGCACCCCTGTGACAACACCGATCAACTGACTTGCGACTAGCTCAACGTTCGCTCACGGTATTCGATCGATCATGGAATCAGCGTAGTCATGAATGAATCCGTACTCTACTGCTCCAGAATAAATTATGTACTCTGAAGTTACAGCCATGGGTGGGAGGTGACAGGTTGGGAATATTCCGAAATGGGGAGATGGCGAACTTGTTTCTATCGACTTACTGGAACCACCTATCTCTTCTGCATGAGAATTGATTGTGCGCTCTTCGTGAACCTAGTTACTTTTGGTTTAGTAGTCCCAGCGACACTAAGTACTTAGTTGCCATGTCAAATTTCCGCCCCATGCAGATTGATGTGCCAAACAGAAGTCCCTAGTCTGAGTCGCCTTCGTGTTCGTATGTCCAGAGCTTTGATTGGTAAATCAACGACCTTATGAAGACCATTTCAACTCAACCTACCTTTGCTGTTATCCTGACCAGCAAATGCCTCACTTATGTTTTGGTGCAACGTGTATTTCATGGGAAGATCGGTGTCCGGACTCTTTCCTAGCCGACTTGCTTCTCCGCATTGTCATGTCACCGGTGTTTAGGTTGTAGTAAGTCCGAAGGCTGCAACCACAGCGCTATTAACGCGAGCCCCCTCACATAATTGTCTCACTCAACTCGTGGCTGTAGCTCTCAATATTGAACATAATATTTCACAGAAGACACAGAGGGCGCCGCTCTATCCACGTACCAAAACCCCCGAAAAATGGCTATCCCATCGTGTTGCTTGACAGCCTTCGAATGGAACGGCACGCCCACGGGCCGAATCGACAAGCTTGCCAACAATGACGTCTACATCATCGGTGACAATCCATATGCCGCGGTCGTCATCGTCCACGACCTTCTGGGCTGGACCTTTCCCAACGCACGCCTCCTAGCTGATCACTATGCTCGCGAAGCCAACGTCACAGTGTACCTACCAGACTTCTTCGGCGGTTGGGTTGTACCCTTTGAGCCGGTGCTTCAAGGCCGATGGCACGAAATTGACCTCTCGAGCTTTGGAAAGGACAATTCACGTGAGATTCGAGAACCTGAAATCACCAACTTTGTCAAAGAGGTTCGCAAGAAGCACAGAAAAGTTGGAGCCATTGGGTTCTGTTACGGAGGGTGGGCAGTCTTCCGGCTAGGAGCAAAGGAGCATGATCCTCCGTTGGTCGACTGCATCGCGACTGGCCATCCCAGCTTGCTGACCAAGGAGGATATTGATGGTGTTGGGGTTCCGGTGCAGCTGTTGGCTCCCGAATTTGATACGCAGTTCACCCCTGAGCTGAAGTCGCATTATTTTGAGACCATGTTGAAGAAGGGCGTGTCTTTCGAGTATCATCACTACCCTGGCGTTGAGCATGCTTGCTTGACTAGAGGTGACCCCGCAAAGCCTGGGGAGAGGAAGGCCATGGCTCTGGCAAAGTCGGCCGCCGTGAGCTGGTTCAGTCAACATTTGCATTGAAGGCACCAAACGAGAGGGATTTTTGAATAGTCAAATTTACCAGAAAGGATGAGATAATGCGGTCGACAGAGAGAAGGGTAATTGAGCGAGTGTTGAAGGGCACTCTCTGGCACTCAGAGTAAGTTAGGCATACGTCCCGAAATAGAGCTCTAGTTGTGCCCTCACGCGTTCCATGGACAGGATTACTACAACAGACTTCAATCACTTGATAGAGCATTGACTCGCTCAATCAGTTGATCTTACTGCTTCCATGTCCCTGTTTCTCTCGAGCCAAATCAAGAAGTTGAAATGTGACGTGTCTCGCATGCTTGGTCACGACAAAGTAGTAGTTGCGTTTATACTAACTCATATAGAACAAACTTCAAGTCAATCATGGACTCCTCATCATAGCTGAGTAGATTATCGAAACAGAATGCTTGGTACGATATCACAATGGGTTACTTTAGCGTAATCTCAACGAAGAGCCAATACGGATTTTGATAAGAAACTTCAAGATACCTCGTACTATTCGTATTCTCAAACGACGGGGAAATTAGCAAGACGCGGGGTTGATACTGATTTATAAGCCAGGGCAACCAGTTCAGTCATCTCGGTCGACGTTTTAGGCCGCCGCCCCCCGTCCTCCAGTCACTTCCGGAACCGAAACCGCGTGGGCTGGCGCGGGCCCCCGGCTCTAGACGCGGGAAGCTGCGTCCGCGTTGCATTCAGCCCCAACCCGATAAAACTCCGCAGCGTCAAACCGGGCCAGTCCGCAGCTTTTCCCCGCTTTTTGCGGACTTTTGGCTGTTCGAGACACCGATATGGAGAAATAGCGTTGCAATGATATCATCTTCATGGTGGTATGAGAGCCAATAGTAGGCAGTTCTATGGGTAAAGAGGGATCCATAGCTGGCTCTATGGGATTCTGGAGCATAAGTTAACCTCAAGTTCTTCTCATCGACAACAGAGACCTGGGGCTAGACCGTCGGCTTTCACTCCAAGCAACAAACAGTTCTAGATTCTTGGAAACCAGAGAATAACATCAAACATGAAGGTTGCAGTACTCGGTGGAACCGGCGAAACCGGAACTTCTATTGTGAATGGCCTACTCTCCTCGCCTGAGACGAAATATGTGAGGACCTCGTCTATCATGACAGTCTTTATATCTTAGTGAAGATACTGATAAGTCTTCCGATAGGAGATAACTGCGCTTATCCGACCGAGCTCGCTGGAGAAGCCAGAGGTCAAAGCTTTGGAGAAGAGGGGCGTCAAGATTGCCTCGGTAGACCTGAGCGGACCCGAAGATGAAATCGCGAATCAGCTTACCGGTCATGAGGTGATCGTCTCAGCCATTGTGGCAGACAAGCTGCTCGACCAAATTCCCCTCGCCAATGCGGCTAAGAAAGCGGGGGTAAAGCGATTTATCCCCTGCTTCTTTGGGACGGTGATGCCCGGCAGAGGCATGTTGTGGTTTCGGGACCAGGTGAGAAAGACTCCACAGACCCCCAGAAGATGTCAAAATCGCTGTAGAGCTAATAATTGAACGCGTCGTAGAAAGAGGATGTTTTGAACCACATTCAGACTATATACCTTCCGTACACGGTTATCGATGTTGGCTGGTGGTACCAGATCAGCTTGCCCCGTCTGGCCTCGGGACGGATCGACGGAGTCGCGAGCCCATTCGACAACTGGATCGCGGGAGATGGAACCGTTCGTTCTGGCATGACTGACCTCCGTGATGTTGGCAAATACGTCGCCCGCATCATTGCGGACCCACGGACCCTGAATCACAGAGTCTTCGCCTTCACGGAGCTCATGTCCCAGAATGAAGTGTACGATCTGATTGAGAAGCTGAGTGGAGAAAAGGTTGAGAGAAAATACGTAAGTTCTAGAACACCTGCCCAAGACTCGGTGACAACAACGCACAGATGGAACGAGAAACAGACGGTGAAGGCTTGACTTTGAGCGATTAAACTAACATCGAAACCCAGATGTCAGCCGACGAGATTGAGGCTGCGATGGTCAAGGCGAAGGATGACAAGGCCAACCCTCATAGGCTATCGGTTTTACAATATCGGAAATCATGGGGCCTCCGAGGAGACAACACGCCGGAGTACGCGCGCTACCTAGGATATCAAATCGCCAAGGATCTGTATCCCGATTTGATGGGGAATTCGTTTGAGGCTTTCTGCAGCGAGGCTCTGGAAGGCAAGGTCAACTCCATTTACGAGAAGAAGAGGCGGGAGGCCATGGAGGCAGCTGGGAAAAAGTGAACATCCAACAGACTTCGCACTTGGTAGGTTTCGACAGGCTCAGTAATTGCGGCTATTGTTGAAACGTCCATGTACGTAAGGTAGGAGTCAGTAGCCGTTCTTACCAGACCAATAGGTGAGTCCGAAGAAATTCGAAACTTCTATTAAAGTCACAATGCATCCACTAGTGAGCTGATCCATTTCAAGGCGGCCCCGGTCTCGAGTTGAAATCCATTCATTTGATCTGCATGCTTAAAACCTTGATGCTGTAAAAATGGTTCGTGGTCGATCAGAGTTTAGTCTAAATCAACTCGGACTAATATTCGCCTTGGCATTTCCAACGATTCTGTGCGGATAGAGCTGCGACTTACCTTGGGAGTGCCTAGAGACCAAGAAACAGGGGAACTTGAAGTGTTCAATCTGATAAAAACAAGGATATCCAACTTCAAATACGGCAACTGGCTTCGAAGTACGTCATGCTAATGGTTCACCCGCTGCTGCCATAGAAGACGAAACCAGCGATAACGAACGTCGCCGAAGGTCGCCACGGTCAGGCCTTCGGCAACTGACGCAGGAAAGCCGCCTTCCAAGCGGGTGGGTGTTTTCATCAGATCCATCAGCCGCCAAGCGCTTCCCCGCCCGTCTTCGCTCAAATCCGAACAATTTCATTTGACAAGATGCCATGTCCATGCCAGTCAGTGGAGTGCGCTT
The DNA here is from genome assembly GCF_030867785.1 of Colletotrichum acutatum. Lineage (NCBI taxonomy): Eukaryota > Fungi > Ascomycota > Sordariomycetes > Glomerellales > Glomerellaceae > Colletotrichum > Colletotrichum acutatum. The sequence continues at coordinate 47,252 of NW_026849127.1, forward strand.
GTGCAATGGAGCCACAAAAGTAGATGGGCGAGACGGGGCCGCCGGCCACCACATCAAAATGACTAGTAGGAAAACTGGTAGTAATGAGGCCATCAAGGTTCTCGGGTGAGCAAGTTTCTGTTTGTTCTTTAGACATTTTTGAAAGTTCTGCGCGCTTACTTTCGCTTATGACTTGTAAGGGATGCAATTGACATTTCATCGCCAACGTCGTGTGCTCCGAATAGACGAATCCTTGTCGCGCACGCCCTAGATCTGGGCAGCAGAAAATTTCGAGGTTTACGGATGAATGACACCCATTCAAGATAGAACTCTCCAAATCCTTTATCAGATCGTTTGTTTCACTCGGGACTCGAGAAAGAGCACTTGTTCATGTTGCATCTTGGATAAGGTAGCATCGGAAAGAACCGTATGCGGCAAGCAATTGACAGAAAACATGGCCACTGAGAACCGATCAACCGGCAAGAAGGTCAAGGGTATGGTTTGATACTCGAACACCGTCATAACCGTACATGCGCCTTGGGCTAACTTTCTTGGACTTACGAAGCCTTCTTCCTTGGCAATGAGGCAACTTCCAAAGAAGAAAGACGTCTTGTGCAGAAAATAGGTAGGCACTCCCATTATCTGTGTATTGAAAAATGATGGATCTGACTAATACGTCGTAGACTTCTTCATCTTGACATACTGCTGCCTCAGTTACTTCTTCAACTACCTGGGTGGGTGATGGTTGCCTCATATCAGCTTTGAAGAAGGTCCGGACCACTGACAATGGACGCAAACAAAAGACCGTGCTGCTTTTGCCAATGCTTATGTGAGTTTCCGCATTGAAATGAGCAAACCATTGAGCAAAACTGACATGCTCACTCTAGGTTGCTGGCCTCCGCGAGGCCCTGCACATGAAGGGCCATGACTATAACACAGTCCTTTCGGTGACCACTGCTGGGTAAGATCTGGGCCGATGAGCAGCGTTTCCACGAACATGAGCTGACCCATATCAAAGTATGGTGGTGGGCCAGATTCCTCATGGCATCATCATCGGTCTCCAAATCGTCCGGCCGCGAATCTGGCTGCCGTCGATGTGCTGTCTCTGGGCATTCCTGACTGTGCGTCTCATCGGTGTCCAATTATCCTATTGCGGTTCGCTGACGATACCCAGATGGCTAGTGCAGGTGTCAAGAATACCGCTCAGCTCTGCGTTATCCGCTTCTTCCTCGGCTTGGCGGAGGCTAGCACCTACTCGGGAGCCATCTACATCATGGGCTCCTGGTACAAGCCAGAAGAAATCTCGAAGCGCACGGCCATCTTCACCGCGTCAGGCCAGGTAGGCACAATGTTTGCCGGCGTCATGATGGCTGCCATTTACAAGGGACTAGGCGGCCTTGCCGGTCTTGGTGGTTGGCAGTGGGTCTTCATAATTGGTAGGAGAAAATTGACGAGGCCTGCGGTTGGAAAAGCTTGCTGACAGACTTCAGATGGTATCATCACGCTTCCCATCGCCATCTTTGGCTTCTTCTACTTCCCAGACATCCCTGAAAACACCAGCGCTCGGTATCTCAGTGACTCTGAGAAAAAGATTGCCGTTGGACGTTTGCCTCCAGTCATCAAAGGGTCGCACGGAGTCAACCCGTTCTCTCTGTTGAAGCGTCTAGTACTCATGCCCACCTTGTAAGTCGGATGTAGCGCTCTTATCACGACATGAGTTGGGATAGCTGACCACACAATAGTTGGGTTTTGGTGCTGTGGTCTCCGATTTGCGCTACACTCGAGGCCTGGGTTGTCCAGGGTAACTTCATCCTTTGGCTCAAGTACCACGCCGAATCCTTCACACAGAGCCAAATCAACACCTATCCTTTGGGTGTGCAAGCAGTCGGCATCGTAACCAATATCATGGCGGCATGGCACATGGACGCGACCGGAACCCGAGTTCCCATGGTTGTGCTGGTTTGTCTTATCCAGATCGTCTGCGCCGCGATGCTCCTCGTTCCGAACCTGCCTTACGCCGGTACCATGTTCGCATTCTACGCGTCGGGTTCGTCGTACATGGTCAACCCGTTGATCTTCGGCTGGGCTAGCATCATCCTCCAACGGAGCGGCGACGAGGCGGTGCGCAGCGTGACGGTGTACGCTATGAACATTGGCGCCACCACGCTTTACACCTTCTGGGGCATCGTCTTCTATGCGGCCGATGAAGCCCCATATTGGAAGAAGGGTGCGATTGTTATGATCGTGTGCAGCGTCATCGTTCTCTGCTTCATGGGACTCGTCATCAGGGTAAGCTCATCATGATTGAAAGAATCACGAAATTTCAGGAGGTATGAAGTAGCTAATCACATCATCACACAGATCGATAGGCAATCACTTGCAAAATATGGCTCAATGACGGTGGAAGACTTCGAGCGAGCCGCTGCGGCTCGAGAGACGCAGACACCGCCTGATGGAGAGAGATCCGATGAGAACGAGGACCAAAAGAACACAGTTTCGGAGAAAGTGACACCAATCTGAGTTTGAATCAGACTTGGCGATATTTGTTCTGGCCGTGTTAGTACATCACCGGGTAGTGTCTTACCAGACGAAGCTTTCGATACTCGTGCTTTCTTATCCAGTTGCTGTATACAACATGTACTATTGAGAGAACCGGACTACCTACTTACTCATGCCCACACCTTCCTGAACTTGTCTTCGAAAACCTGCTGCAGGAGTTTGAAAGCCATGTGAACTTTCACAAGACTATCACCGCCTCCCTTTTCCCGATCTGGCCCGAAAAATGTTCCTTCTGACTCGGTTGCCTGACCGGCTCTGCTTGAGCTGCTACTCGCGTGATCGGTATCGGAGGAGAAGCCATCCGACACATCTTCCCATGATTCAGCCACTGCTTCCTTAGATTTGCTAGAGCGGGACTTCGTCTTTGCTTTCGCAGTAGCAGACGAGGCCACATGATTCTCCGAATATTGTGCATTCGATTCCTCGCCGAACCTCTCTTCTTCAATGGTATCGGCAACATCTTGAACATTAATCATATACGAGTCATCAGCATCGACTTGACCCATGATGTTCTCCAAGCTTGTTACGATGGTGGCCAAGATCAGTGAAAAGTCTTTCAGACGAAACCATACATCGCCGCCCTTGATTCCGTTGTCCTGCACGAGAGTATCGAGATCACCGTGCTTGTAAAAGTCATATACGTAGGCGTTCCAGGGCACGCCGTTTGTCTCTTCAGGGTAAATGGGGATGTACGGGATGGCAGACTCGTCAAGGAACACACCAGCGCGGACTGTGTCGCATAGCTCGTGAATTGTGGCGAAGTCGTCTGTGAAACCCGACAGCGCGGCGAAAGGGGATCGAAGAGTTGGAACAGGGAGCATCGGAATTTGTGCCGTTGAGATATCAGCTGAGGCCTCTCCAACGGCGCCCACCCGGCGCTTAGTGAAAGGAAGCTGGTTATCTGGAGAGTCCTGGAGGTTTTGTGCAATGAAGCTGCGAACGTAAATCTTGAAAATTTCCAGAGTCTCTTCGTTGTGACCTCGGAGGACGGCTTCAGCCTCTCCCGGGAGCCTGGGTAGAAGGACAACAGAAGGCGATCGATGTACGACGTTTTCGAGCCACTCCCGGCTGTTGTACTTGCTGCAAGGAATGCGGCAGAAGAGGTGACACAATATTATCAACAAAGTGAGAATAATCTCTCCTTGCCTCCCTGGGTTGTTGAAGTCCTCACAGAGCTTGTGCAAGTAGCCTTCCTTGAGCAGGGAGTGCAGAGCAAACACAGCATTCTCGGTGAAGTACAAGTGACCCACCAGGCCCGAGAAGTTGAGAGGTGCTCCTTTTCGAGAGAGAAGGTGCTGTCGCCTGAGATACTCGATGGAAAAGCGCAAGTGGTGCTTGACGGTCATCTGCGAGGCAGGTCCACTGAGGAACAGACGTGTCTGGGTCAACAAGGACTCCACTGCATCAATGGCATACTGGGAGTTGTTCGTGCTGTGCAGCAGGGTGAAGAGCCGAAGAACCAAAGTGACGGAAATGGGGAATTGGCCTCTGAGATCGGGCAATCGCGACGAGATGATCTCCATGGCACGATGATGGGGGATGCCATGGAAGACAACGTTACCAAGGAGGTCGAATCCACGACGTCCAGCACGTCCTGATGCTTGACGGTAGTTGAGAGCTGTGAGGAAAGCCGAGTCACCTATAAAGACAACAGTTTTGCAAGGCATGTTCAATCCGAGAGCTAGAGTACCAGTCGCAACAACGACGGTCAAGTAGCCCTTGCGGAACAACATTTCCACCCTTTGCCGCTCGAAGTCAATGACTGTTCGAATATAGTGGTAGGTTCAACTTACACTTGGCGATACTGACGGTTCATACCAGCATGGTGGACTCCGAGTCCCCGACGAAGAGCATCGATTAGGCGGGGCTTGATTCCCAAATCATCCAGAGACCTTATACGGGCCTCTAGCTCTTCAGCTGTAAGTTTAGTAGTGTCCGCAAAATTGTACTGCGGAAGCGGCGCCTCGGGATCGAAGCTTTCCCATGGGCTGGCTTCCCGGCCTGCGTCCTCCCTCACAAGATCAGCTTGATTTAGGGCTGCACCAGAATCCTTTGCGTCGTGTCTTTCCTCCTTGGAGTTTGCAGCCCCAGTTGCTCTAGTAGCTTTCACTGTTTTCTTCGCTGCTTTGCTACCCTTGACCTGTCGCCATTTTTGATATGCGTCCATCTTCCGTGCCCACTCTGTACTTGTACCGCGATGCTTTTGTTCCGCATCTTCCAGAACTCGAAGAAGCTTGAGAATTACCTTCTCGCATCCAAGCCGGTCGTAATTGAAAAGGATAGCTGGCAGGGCACCCCGGGAGCGGAGATCGACGAGGAGTGAGAACGAAGAGTCACTATAGATGTCCGCGACAATCTCAGGCCTCTCAAGGTCTATCGCTGATGAAGGGTGATTTATCTTGAGTCTTTTGTGTACTTCTAGAAAGGGTGACTTGGGATCCTGTTGCCATTGCCAGAGCTGTGCTTTGAGAGCAGCCTCCCACTTGATGATGTCCGACTTCTTCACCAACTCTGGCAACGCAATGTTGGGCTCGAGGCTAGGATTGATAACATACGACTCGTTCTCATATTCCTTCATGGACAGCCAAAGTCGGAGGCAGTCGCGTGGCTCGAGACTTGCATCTTCGAGAGTCTCGCGATTCCTGGGTTTCAATCAATTATGAGTAAAAGGTGGTGTTGAGAATTTGGCAAGACCACATGAAGTTTGTATGAAGACTCACTTGTTGATAATGCTTCCGACTGGATGCACAAACATGAAACGCGAGGTTTCCCCTGCTTCAGCATCCAAACCGGGGATTGGCATACGCTCCACTGGCTCTAGTCCTTCAAACTCCAGTTCAGAGGGCGGCTGATACAGAAATTTACGCAAGTCAGAGTATCTGGCTGAGTGAACGACCATTTCAAGGTCAAAGCCCTTAGCCTTCTGGGCCCCTGCAAGCCACTCCTTGAACTCGAGGGGATTGCCCACTGTAGCAGATAGGGCGATGATAGGAAAAGGAGCAAGAAGCAATAGTTGCTCCCAAATGATGCCGTCTTCGGCCTGGCCAATGCAATGCACTTCGTCAAAGATAATTCTCTTCACTCTGCGAGCCCAGGATCTCTCATTTTGCGCGTTGTTAGGCGCCAGGAGCATGATCTGGAGGATGTGCGGAACGGTCACCAAAACCTGACAGCCGATGGGGTTGTTGACGCGATAGTCTCGAGTGTGAATGGCCCAAACTGACCGGCCCTCATGACGATACGACTTGGAGAATCGAGCCTGAACTTCCGCGGCAATCTGGTTGACGAGTGCTTTGGTGGGGGCTACATAAACGAGAACGTCATCGTCGTTGTTCTGCAAAATCTTCTTTATGGCGTAGAACGAAATGAAGGTCTTTCCGGCGGACGTTGGAGCGACGACGAAAAGGCTCTTATCGCCATCAATGGCATCAAGTACGCTTCGTTGCCAGGCATCTGGACTGAAAGAAACGCGCGGGTCGGCGGCGGAATCGAAGCTTCGCTCCAGATAAGGGCCACAGTGAGCCAACTGAAACTCGAGACCAGTTGACTGGACTCCTAGATGCGTGGTTGACACTTCATACGTTGAGACGAACGGAAGACGATGTTTGACGGGCACAGAAGGTCCGCATCGAAGTTCCCCCAGCGGAAACTTCAAAGCCTTCATCAAATATTGGACCTGGTGTTTCGTCTCAACGGAAAGGGGCAACGACGTCATCTCTCTGACTTGGGCCCAGATCATTGCCAGTATACTCGATTCTAGAACGATGAGGTCAAAAATAGAGACCAAGAAATCAAATCCACGCTTGCTCATACCTGAATCGCTGAAAGCCTTTTTCAACGGTCTGCGAATAAGTTGGAGGCCAAGGATGTTGCACATGTACAACATTACCTCGCCACCGATAGACTTCTGGTCCTCTGGAGAAAGACTTGATAAATACCTCTTGACCCTCAAGTAGCGTTCAAAAACAGACGTGATCTTGTCGAAGTCTTGGCATTTCTCTGCCCAGTTCTTGATGATTACCGCGGTCCTGGATTGACTCTTCGCCTTTCTCAATCTCCTCGCTGTTTCAAGTGCATTCTCTGTACCGCTCTTGATCGAATGATCTTGTCTTCGGGTTGTGCCCACTTGCTTCTTGGACCCGGCAGAAAGGTCTGTCTTCTTGGCGACAATCGTCTCAGGGTCAATACTTTTCCCGGCAGAATTAGTAAGGCTGGCAGAGTAGGCAATCGTGTCGGCCATATATCTCTGGTTCCTCTTGCTCGCGAAGAATCCTCGACGCTTTGGTACATGCTTGGGGTCAATGCTCTTCTTCGAATTGTGCCAGTGGGAGAGCTCTTGAAAGATTTTGGACTCAGAGCTTTCATCCTCCATCACGGATTGGCTTGTCAACTTGACGTCTTCCAGATACTTGTCCAACACGGGATGGCTGAATGCAAGGATCGACTGTGGGTCGGGGGACTGGTAGCTGATGCAGTGTATTCCTGCGCCACTTTTGATCTGTGGAACGGAATTTGGCATGCAGTAGGATACGTCGACGCCGGACAATCGCCGTACAGCTTCTGCATACCCAGACCCGGCATCACTTGGGAGTCTAAGTGTTTCGAGTCTCGCCAAGACTTGACTGTAGATTCGACCGTCAACGAGATCACAAACTCTCCAATTGAGGTATTGTCCTTCTTTTCCCCTGGGCCATTGCTGCATCAGGTGAACTGCTACTTCAGCAAAAGTCGCAAGGAACTCCTCGATGCCCGAAGAACTCTCCAGTCTGTGTGGGGTCTCCACGGGTCGTTGTAAGAGCGTTGCGTGCTTCAGCAGAGCGATGTGTGAGAGGAAGGCGGCCACTAGTCTGTGACTGTGTACATCCGAGGAGGCCTTGTTAGACAAGAAGACTGCGCAAGCAGTGACCGCTACTTCTTCCTGGGCCTCGATTTCACCGTCAGATCGAAGCACTCGCCACTCACTGGGCTTGGGTATGGCATGGAGACGTTCGATAGTCCGTCGGTAACCGGGATCGGGTTTCGTCGCTGGTGTTGGCTCTGTGACTGGTATCACTGTCATTGAGGTCGGAGCTGTTGCAATGAGAGTATATGCCTGCCATTAAGGGATTATGTTAGCGCGCTGTGATCTGTTGTCAAAGGTGGCACGGAAACTTTACCTTTGAGCTTCGAAACTCGATGTCGTCAATGAAAGCCAAGCTGTAGCCGCGAAGATCGAACAGATACATAACGTTCAAGAATTTCCCCTCTCTGGTCGTGTCAAGATCTGAAGACCTGCCTTGGGCCATCATAACGAAGTGAAAGCGGTGCTGATTGGTGTACGACAAGAACTCGGGGCTCGTGATGGAAGGGAACACGAAGCTCATTGGAGAGTCGATACCGCGATCGTCGAAACTCATTTTGGGATGTGGTTCAGGGCATCGCAGGTGCTCAATGATGACAGCACGCGTCAAGAGGTATTTGTATGATTTATTCTTGGGAGAATCAGGTGGTGTCGCTAGGTCTTGGTGACTGTCAAACCACAGGACGTGGAAGTTGCAACCCCGCTCCTTGAGTTTGGCTAGGAAAACCTCGATCGCATGTACGGCATGAAGTAGTTGAAAGCCGGCTGTGTCATCGGTTAGCCAAGACCAGGTAGGTAGTGAACGCATTCGAAGGGGTATCTGGAGATGCCCACCAAGATAGTCGACATTTGCAGAGGCGAGACAGTGAGCCACCAAGGATTCCCCATGGATGGTAAACAGCTCTTTCCCAGCAAAATCGCCAACGATGTCGACTCTAAGGGGGCTCAGACGCTGCTTCCATTCCTGCAGAGAATCCATGATAATGTCGTCTGAGGACGCCATCGCCGGCGATATCAATCAATGCAAGCGGCCAGGTCAGGCACTAATGGTCTGGCTTGTGAGAGGTCGCCGCTTTCCGGAGAGTGAGGAAGAAGAAGAAGAAGTTTTCAGGATTTCAGAAATAGAAAGAATTTCAACCTTTACGGCTGTGCATTTACGCAAAGGGCTCAAAATAGTGAATCAGTTGGTTGCGTTAGGGCTAAGGTCGGTAGGCCTCCCGCAGCACGCAGCCGCTCATTACATCAAAGGATGCACCATCCATTTTCAACCTGGGCGTCATTCACTTGAGAAATGAGAAAGCGTCACTTGCCTCTACCTTATCTTGCACTGTATAGTATACGAAGAGAAAGCAGACTTTGCTTTCGGTTTCTCTGGAAGGCTCTTCCAGGCGTGTGATGCGACTTGTAGGACTCCAAGGTAAACAGTGCAGGCCAGGTGGAAGCCACGCGATAAGTCTCATATCATCAGCTGGTTTTTTTTCTATTTTTCTTAGAATTCTAGCATGCATCTTGCTATTCTTCTCATATCCCGGGCGCCGCTAACGTAACCTGGGATTTCGATGTGCTCAGTACTCGACATGAAGCTCTAGGTATCGAACATTCGGTCCAATGAGGCTGAAAGCCATCACTTGAAATCTGCTAGCTGCTCCGACCAATTACATTCGTAGTGAGAGGAGTTTCTAGCCACGAAAGGCTTCATTCTTGGGCTGAAACTACCAGTGACATGCACATAATATCGGCGGGAGGCCGTCCATAGTCTCCTACTCCCCCCCTCCCCCCCGGCGAAATAATCGATGACATAGCGTTAAAACATTAACCTTGCTCCAGTCGATATTTGAACGTGATGTATTTGGGCACACATTATAGACTAATATATGTGAATGAATCCATGCAACGATTGAGCGAGCTTGCAGATGAACCTAGTATTGCATTCTACGATATCACGGTATGCAATACGAAGTCAACTACTTAGAAATGCTCTTTCTCGTTGCATCGACAGGTCTTGGGGTTTCGGTTGAATGCCACATCAAACGGCCTATATTCTCGGAGAGACCAATCCTTAAGCTCACTCGGTCGAGCCCTGAAGCCTCCAACTAACAGGATTATACACATGCCGACCTTGTATCCTGGCTGGAACCACGCATTATTCACCGGGAGGACACGGTAATAGCATCGACATTCCCGAGAGATCTAGGCCCGTCTAGCCCATGACATCGACTGCAACGCTGGCCAGGTTGCAAGTGCGGGGATCGTTTCAAGTACGACGTAAACATCGTCAAAGATTCAACAATGGCAGGCTTGCACCATTCATCAATTGCTTATGAGTACGGCAGAGCAAGATAAATTGCGAAGAAGAGAACTTTGTTGTCGCCAGAGCATGCCGAGGCGACCGAGGCGGGCCTAATGCCGCACATCAGCTTCATCTCCCCTCCTGCTTGAACCCAAAACCCCGTCTGATCTTTTGGACCATACGCTTGTCGGCTCATAAATCAACAGATCTCCCCTCCTGAGTCGGCAGACCTTCCGCATTGCTCGAATTCGAAATGTTCCTGACTCTTTCGTCCCAATCCTGACTCAATTTGTTCGGCTTCAAGGTTCAAGACTGAGTTGGTGATAATGGGGTCTACCCATCACCTCAATCATCACCGAACCGAAATACTTCAATGATACCAGCTACAGAAAGATGGATTACGATGTTCTGATCATTGGCGGCGGCTTTGGAGGATGCTATGCCTTACACCAGCTGCGCCAGTCGGATTTTTCGGCACACATTGTGGAAGCTGGATCGGCCCTCGGCGGTGTGTGGCAGCGGAACAGCTATCCCGGGGCAAGAGTTGACTCGGAGACGCCTTATTATCAGCTTTCGTTGCGGGAAGTCTGGAAAGACTGGACATGGTCGCAACGCTTTCCGGGGCACGAGGAGCTGAAGAGATATTTCACACACGTCGACAAAGTTCTTGACATCTCTAAGGACGTGTCCTACAATACTGTTGTGGTTGGGGCCGACTTCGATATGGCGACAGCCAAGTGGATCATCGAGACCGATACAGGACGCATCATCACGTCACGATTCCTGATTCCGGCGACAGGCAGTTCAATCAAACGATATGAGCCCGAATTCGCAGGAAAGGACCTTTTCAAAGGCATAGTTGTACACCCCGCGGCATGGCCTGATTCCGGGATCGATCTTGAGAATAGACGAGTTGCCATCATTGGATCAGGTGCGACGGGAGTTCAATGTGTGCAAGAAATTGCCAAACAGCCTGGCGTAGAGCTGACAGTCTACGTACGCAACGTCAACATTGCGCTACCCATGCGTCAACGCGAAATCTCGGGACTCGAGCAGGACAGCTTGAAAGCGATATACAAAACACTTTTCAAGTTGGCGAGGGATAGTAGTGCCGGTCTACCGTGCGATGGACCTACCCAGGTCACAAAGGAAACAACAACGGAAGAAAGAGAGGCATGGTGGGAGGAGCTATGGAAGCGAGGGGCCTTCAACTTCCAAACAGGCCAGTATACGGACTTCTTGCTGGACGCTGAAGCAAATGATTTAATCTACGAGTTTTGGACAAAGAAAACCAAATGCCGGGTGCGGGACCCGGAGAAGCGAGCCATATTGGTGCCTGACAAACAACCATTTCCATTTGGAACGAAACGAAGCAGCTTGGAGCAGGATTACTACGAATGCATGGACCAGGATAATGTGGAAGTGGTGGATGTGAAGAAGACGAGCATCCGCGAATGGACAGCGCGTGGTATCGTGACCGAAGATGGAAAGGAGAGAGAGCATGACATCGTTGTGCTAGCGACGGGTTACGACAGTATGACCGGAGCTTTAACAAGCATGAGACTCCGTGGAAAGGACGGCATCGACATGAAAGAGAGGTGGAGACAGGGCGTTTGGACGTACCTTGGCTTGATGTCTCGAGGATGTCCGAACATGTTCATGATATACGGGCCGCAAGGTAAGCACGAAGTCTTAATACCTTTTCTAAAAGACTTCAAGTGACTGACGGCAACTGAAACAGCTCCTACAGCTTTGACGAACGCGCCGGTGTTCATCGAGCAGCAAGTCGATTTTATTATGGACTTCCTAGTCAAGCTCCGCACGGAGAATATCACGTTCATTGAGCCTCGTCGTTCAGCTGAAGAGCACTGGAAGAAAACAGTACAGGCAATACACGAGGCTTTGCTTTTTAGCAAGAGCGATACATCCTGGTACGTGGGAGGGAATATTCCCGGCAAGAAAAAGGAACAACTAAACTATCTTGGTGGTATTCCGCAATATCTTAAAGAATGCCACGAAGGCACCAAGGACTGGAGCAATTTTGATGTTGTCGCGGGGGCTGGAAGTGCAATTAAATCAAAGGTATCTTAAATACACTAAAGCAAAGAGATATCAGAGGGTCACAGATGTCTAGAGTGACTTTTTTTACTGGCAATTGGCTCGCACCGGCTTTGTCTCGATTTCCTGCTCTATTGCCTTATTTGATGGGACCAAGTATGTAGATACATGTACTAACTAGTAAGGTTAAATGCCCTTCAGCCTAAGGTGGGTTTGTTTATTCACAGTCTACCTAATTCTACATGTAAGGTGCAATCGGAGATGACCTCGGCATGGGTGACTGGGCAGTGGCATTGCTAACCGGTCAGGTTCCAAATCACGGCAGCGCCGTGCAACACCTTCTTCAAGCGTGTCAGCCGTTGACTCGACAGGACGCCTTGGGTCAATATGCGAAGCAGGTCTTCCTCGCCTTAGGTGCTGTAGAGATACAAAGTTTCCAGAGACTCCGATAGAAATGCTTCCGGTCTACAAGCAGGTGCTTTGCTGTGGTTTCATTATACACACTGCAGGCTTAGATTTTGCAATTCCACAGACATTGACGTGCATTTTTAAAGGGAGATACTGATGTGATGATAATGGTGTTCTTCGTATCCTTTGTCTTCAGTCTATTACATAGTTAAGTTGTCGACTTAAATGATACTCTAAGGTGACATATTTGGAAATTAAGGAGCATTGCGCCCAAGTGATACTGCTAAGCAACTAGCCATCGAGGCCTGTTCTCAACGAACAAGACGTGGTTTCGAAGCTTTGACTTAATAGCTCAAATCTTGTTATACGTTTGTTGTTTGATTCCAGTTGTGAGTATTTGTATATTGTTCTGGAAGTTCTAGTGCAGTAGATAGAACAAGTTCCCTCCACTTGTCTTGTGAATACTAGGACATCATAGCAAGTTATGAAATACTTGACGTGCCAAAGATCGCAGAGTGGGCCAACCACAACATGAGAGTAGTCGCTGGATATTCCAAAATAAGCCTTGACAACCTCCAACGCTTCCAAGAGCAATAGAGCAGGGCCATCATAACCTTCTCAAAACAGAAAAGCGCTGAGCATCCCTTCTTGACCAATAACCACCATCCCACAATCTCCGTAGCTCTGCGCCATATCAAAGTCATTATCTTATGCCGAGGCATCCCAATATTCGCCATCAACTTTCCTCTCCCCCGCCTCGAGCTGCTCAACATCGGCAGAATCACTAAGCACACTTCCTTTAACTGTGAACTCGTCCAAAAGTATCGGCAAATGGACGGAAGCTCGGCCTCGACATCCGGTCTTCCAACCAATACGGAAAATAACATCGTCCACTCTGGCGTTCCTTCAGATGAAAAAGACATGCCTGTGACTTCCTTCTACGGCTCAGATCTTCACTACCTTAGTGCTGACCTCCCTACCTCAGGAAACCCATATATAATGAAGCTCCCTTCTTTTTGCTCTCTCTCATATAGCAAGAATCCAAATTGCGTCCGCTAAGCTTCACCAAGCCTTTTCATCCCACTTTGTACACTTCGTGCTTAGAAGTTTGGGTTTCCGTGGCGGCGGAAGGGAGTACCTTCCATTTGTTACCCCTCCTCTTCGACCTCCCGACGGCATAATGCTCTGAGTAACTCTCGGGAAGTCTATTCCTCGCAAGGAGAGAGGGGACGGGGGAAAAGCACGGATTCGGTAGAGACAAATAGGTTGAGACGCACCGAGGCCGAGGGCCAGTAAAAGGTTCCCAGCTGATGACTGCGTCTATTTTGCACTGATCTCGCATGAGCATTGGGCAGCATGCACACGCATCCGTCCACACTCACACGGGTATTTTTCATTTACTTGCTTATCCGTACATGTGGCTCAACCCCGCCAGGTGCTCTCTAATTTCCTGCCAGTGGGAAAGTCTTGACGAATATCCGTATCCTGTCAACGGACAGAGTGAAGAAAAGTTTGGATGGCGAAGCTTTCCACAGCATGGAAGAGCTTAGAGACTCAACAGAAGCTGACTTGCAAGCCCTCAGGGCCAAGCTTCCCCTTCCACCAAATTTTGTAACATCTGCCACTCCAAAGGAAAGGGAACCAACTCTGAGGTAGCCGATAGATCATCACGTGCGTGGCTTGACCTTTGTGTGGCGCTTGTACTCTCAAGCGCCACAAGGGAGGGGTAGCGTGGCTGTGCACATCACCAAGCCGTCACTATGACCTGTGGCTTGTCGGACACCACAAAAAACCTGTTCTTGACTGCTGCTTGAAGTCGGATCTACAGGGGAAACTCGATTCTGATAGGGCGGCTCTGTTTCTAATAATGTCCTGCCAACAAACTATCCTAGTTATTGTGGCATCTGTGATGTTCACTTTTGTGGCGAAAACACTGGGATTCGTGCAATGATCAGAGTTGCGTGGTGAGAATCCCTTCTTTCATCCCTCATTTCTTCCCTTGACATTGTTCCAAAGTCCATCATCACCTTGTGACCTGATGTCGAGCTGATTGGCTGGATGCCGTTGGAGTGAATCAATGTTTACCAGCTAAGTAGAGGGCTGCCGTACCATTTTATCGATGGAGTCAATCAGGGTTGCTACAACGGCGACTTACCTTAACCCAAGGTTATCGAGATGGAACCGTAAGTCAATGTCACCATTCTCGATTAGTATCTTGAGATCCAGGCCACCCTGTCGTAGCCCGAATTCCTCGGAAAGTCCAAAGCCCCTAGACTTCTTTGCTCCCTGTTCGCTCAAGAGCACGACATCAGGTAGGCGAGACGGAATTTTGCTCGTCGGATATTGATATCAGCAATGAAAGAAGCACCTGGCTGACTAGCCGACCATTCGAGAGACAACAGTCGAAATTTCGGTGACAATAACCGTGCAGTTCCTGACTCTCTGCTCACCTCGAGGTCATGGCCCTGCCCACTACCATGATAACGCTTGAAATTTCGATACTACCTTATTACAATGCATGCTCAAAGTTCAACAATCTCGTTATTTTCGCAGTGGCTCATGCACCCGCGCCGCAGGCCGCACGGGAAGAAGGGGGGCGCCCATCCATAACTGGCAAAAAAATGCTTGGTACTCTCGACGCTAGGCCCGAACGGAACGGAGTATTTTGCCAGATTCAGGCCAACCTCGAGTCGTGACTCGTGAGTCGTGAAGGTTGTTTACTGGACAGGGGTACTTTTTTGCCCGGCACGGCAGATGGTGGAGACAGAGGCTCAGCCACACCCTTGCACTCACCTGTCTGCGGAACATTCTTTTCTCTCTTTTTGATACGGATACGTGCGGGCCATTGTGCGGATGATATCCGGACAAGAAGCACATGAATCGACGTGATGGCGGAACGCATCCGTACTGCCACCGTGCCGTCAAGTGTGGACTGACAACCTCCGCTTTTTGCTTACCTTATGGTTCAGACTTTGTCTTCGGCTTGGACAAGTTAATTGCTATTGTGGAGATGATTTTCCAAACAAGATATCGTGGAATGTGGGAGCACCTAAGTAGGTATGAGGATGTATTGTCCGGTGCTGGTTGAGAAAACGATTTCAGAGTGAACCCCTCGAAGAAAATGCATGGTGGAGGTCCAGTCAGCGAAATGACCTGAGGGAGAACATCTTCGATCAGCAGAAACAAGCCTTCCATCGAACAGGCTTTTGCTCCGAACCGTAAGGTGGATATACCATAACTGATAAGATTCGGGATGATCGGACCCTAGAGTTCAGCTCTTCGCGATGAGGGGGGAAAAGTGTAGGGGGCCAAGGAATGTAGAGTTGACGTTCTAGAACCCCAGGTCGAAGGGGCCGCCACCGTTCTGAAGTCTGTCAGTCTGTCAGTCACCGTGGCCCGCATGTGCCACAGCTATGTACGAATACACCTCCCTGGATCTTCTCCAGACTCCTGGTGATGCGCCGATGTGGGCGATCAAACCGACGCCATTCCCGCGAGAATCAGAGGGGTTGGTTGATGGTGCGGTACGGGGTGTCTACTATGCATCGAAACATGGGATGACAGGGCCCCCTTCAAGCGGCTCTTTCGAGTTTAAGGTCAAGGGTGATGTCTAGTTGGTAGTCGAAATCATCGAATGTTGCGGTTGTTGATGCCGAAGCCCCTATTGTCCGTTATAGTCCGTCGAAGGCGTTTTTCCACACTAAAAGGGGAAAAGAGCCTTGTCGGTATTTGGGGCCGTCGAGCTGGCCAGTAGGAACCAGCCGCGGAAACGGAGAACTGGGGTTTACGGCGGTCCCTAGTTGGCTCTTGGAAGCAACCGGTTGTCAGTTGACAAGGCGTCCTGGATTTCGCTCCCGGGACTTTGTGGGCTGTCGTGGTTGTGAAGGTGCCGCGGGTGAAACAGAGCGCACATATTTTCTATTTTTGTTTACACAACGTCATGGTTCGCGCTTGGCCGGGGCGTGGTCTGGCAGCGGCTCACCCTGATTCTCGGCACAAGAGGACTTGTGAACCACTAAGCAGCCCAGCTAGTGCAAGGTTTAGCTCGTTATGTAAGCCCACGCCCACTGATGGTTGGTTGCGGCCGAGTCTTCTGCTGATGACTTGACCTGACATGAGCCAACTGCGGCGTGTGCGAGGCGGCGAGACTCGAGAAAGTCGGCACGTCGGGAATGTGGGAGGACCTTCGGGACCGGTGGGGCCAGAGCGAGGTGCCAGAAAGCCGAGACGGTGCCCGTGGTACTAGCTAGAAGCATTGTTACAGCAATGCCGAAACGGCGCCGGGGTATTCTGCTGTGGGGTTGGAAGAAGTACTGGCTTCAGGTCTGTCTGCGTTCGACTCTCAGTCATCGCGGCACCAGCGTTCGATATTCGGCTCAGTCTCGCGATGCGAAAGGGCTGACAGTCGTCTGGACTCTGGACATTGTCAAAAGTTGAAATGGAGACTGAGACGTCTGCGAACCCATCCTGAGCAAGTGCTCGAAAGTGACAAAAGTGGACGGACGGTTCGCGGTCCAGATTGCGCGTATCAAGGGTAGGCGAGATGGCGAGGATCATCAGATTCGCCTCGAGTCTGGGGGGCGTAACAAGCCCAATTTCCATCGTGCATCGACCTTATTGGGAGGGCCCGCGGGTTGGCGTTCGCCTGTTTGACTGTGGCCCAGGGAGTGAAGTCGACCAAGACTTGTGATGCAAGATGCGCGATACTACAGTGACCGCCGTTAAGCCAAAGTCTAATTCGATAGAATTGTTCCCGTTTTGGTGTTGAGGGCTTGCTGTTTATTGCCAGCATCAGGGCCATGGCCGTGGTCCAACGCCCGACAAGGCTGGGTTCACAGCGACTGTTGCAGACGGATAAGCAGCTCTACTGCGTATAGATGCTCGTCTAAGCCACGCCGTGTCCCGTGTCCTTTCCTCTAGGCTCGCTCATAAGGGGGTGTCAACGGCACAGCCCATGCGAAGCGCAGATGAACGAATCAAACGTGGGTGGTGGATGATTTGGTGATTTCGATAGTGATAACGACCGTGGTGGCAGTGCATGAATTATCGCGGTAGGGTCAGGGAACGGAAATCACAAAAGCGTCCCACAAGATTGAATGATCATGGGCGGCATATCCAGAACGAACGGGGCGATCCCCTGAATGGGATCTAACCACCGACCACATTGAGGGCCCAGTCCAGTGCGGAATGTCGGGAGCGAACGAGACGCCTGAAGTTGCCGTCGGGTCTGGCTCTGGGTCTGGCTCCCTAGACGAAAACTCTTTTCCAGATGTTAATGCCGTGGACAACGGACGACGGCACAACTTCCGCTTCGGGGGCGAGCTGGAGGGAATTTGGAGCCGCGAGAATGGGACGGCCTAGTGTCAGCGCATGGCCAAACGCCGTGTACTATCCCTTCTACCACCTCCTTGACCACCTCCTTGAAGCTCGGACGGAGACACGGAGACCAACGAGCCTTTTCGGAGGCACCTTTTCGTGATGTGGGCAGTGGCCCGGACAAAGTACCGTAGCCGCAACTTGCAAGTGAAAGTCTATGCCGCGCCGTGTTTCTAGTCTCCGAGACCAGTCTGCTCCCAGTGCTTCAAAGAATGGTACCCGGGGGGAGGCGTGAATGCTGAAAAAGGTTGCCGCAAGTGGGAATGCTGTGTCAAGGTGTGTCTGGATTGCTTCGAATCGGGGGCTGAAATACCACAGGCAATGAACGGCCTGCACTGTTCTGCGCGGCGACGGTGAGAAGCATGGGAGTTTGATATGACTAGAGACGGAGGTGGTCGGTATTTGCATACCGCGAGATTTCAAGCCCGTCGTGAGCAGATGGGTCAGGTTGTTGGGACGAGTTGAATCGAAGACCATGGATTCAGTGATTGAGGCTGAGCATAAACAACCTTCTTTTTGAACAAAACAAACGAGGGTCATTGATTTGTTGATGGTGGGAAGCGCAAGAGCTCAGAGCAACAACTGACGATCAACCCACGCCGAAAGCAAAAAGAGGCAGAGCGCCAACTGGAACAGCCACACCCGGGATAGCGATACTAGTGGTATCACTACATGCGACAGCGACAGTTTTGTGCCCGGTATCAAGTATTCGGTACCTGACATCAATCTCGTAAGCGAAAGCGAACAGGGGAGGGTGCGCCGCCGCCGCACAACCAGAACTTCCCGCCGCCCGTCACTGTCGGGCAGTGAATTGGTCGGCTCGGGTCAGCACTCAGCAGCACACAGCATCGCATAACGCCAGGCGAGGCGCCCGAGTGGTTTGGTTTGTATTGTTATTTGCAGCGATTCGCTCAGTTCGGATTTGGTCTCGCGCCCGAACAATACGCGGCCTCGTCATCTTGTCATCTCTCCAACCTCGAGGTGCGGCTTCGTTCTTGTCTGTCGGCCAGATTCTGCTCCGTCTTATCGGAAGAATTAGAGACGACACGACAATGGGAGATGGGATTGACATTGGATTCATCATCGACGACGATATTGTAAAGCCCGCAACCAACATCAGCGAGGGGAAATTGATGATAAAATGGGCGGGTAAACAGGTCTAGTCTCTGTCGGTAGCGTAGACGAAGACGAGCGACCGGACAAAAAAAGTCAAAAAAAGTTCTCTCAATAAGCGTGCGTCGTCGAGTCGTCGTCAGCAACATTTCGAAACGGCAACATCGCGCCATTGCTTGTGGTTGGGCGGCAGGCGACAGGCGGCAGAGCGAGTGGTCGAGTTCAATATCAAAACAAGCGGTCGCTGTTCTGGCGAGTGGACGAGCTTGCGAATCCACGTTGAATTCCACAGCGCTCCGGGGGTTCACCAAAAGAACCTGGAAGCCAAAAGGCGCAGAAAATGAAGGAAATGGGGACCACCAGGAGCGAATCACTGCGAGCGAATGGTCGAGTACTCGTCGACGACCGAGCCGAAAAGGGCAGTTGGCGTCGTCATCCTCAGGCCGCAGACGTGTACATTGTAAGTGTGCATCATTGCAGTAAGGTAGGTACCTGACATTTCGTAAATTCGTGCTTTCCCATCCACCTCCGAACACAATTGTACCTGCCGTCCGCTGGTCTACCTGCCTTAGTTCTGGCCCGACGCTTCTTCCTCTGCCTGCCTGCGCTTGCTGGTACGAATATTCGCTGTAGGGAAAGGGAAGGAACGGACGAGTGAGGAAGAGCGAGAGGGAAGGAACACCACTGCCTGCCTTCCCACCCGACGAGAAGGTGCAGCCCGTCAGCCAAGGACGCCCGGCCCAGTCTCTCTCATCTCCCCGCGCTAATCCCAATCAGGACACGTCGTCCATCGGCTTACGCGTCCCTCTTTCCCTCCCATCAGCGTCCCGGTCGTCTCTCTCTTTCCCTCCGTCGTCGCTCTTGCGCTCTCTGGTCTTTGCTCAGTGCTCTCCCCTTCTCTCCTTCCCTCTCACCCCAATCCCGTCTTTCCACTCCCTTCCCAAAGTAGCAAAGTACCAAAGTACCTTCCCCTCGCTCTTGCTCGCCCGTCCCAGGACTCCTGGTCCCTTCCTTTCTCAACTCCCCCCAGCGCCCACCCCCCTGCTCAGCCCGCCCAGAATCCGCTTGGCCCGCCTTTCACCCCCTGCTACTCCGAGGACCAGGCACCCAAATCATTCAAGAAACGGAGTCCCCGTGCTCAATCCCTCTTGTTACGCTTCCCATACATCCACTGCCCAGACCCCCCTAAACTACTCGTCTAACTCAACACTCTTCTTATCCTCTTTTCCTCTTTCTCCTTCCCACCTACCGATCCCTCTTTCTTCTCAACTTCAACCAAACCACCAAACGAAACATCCACCTGGGGCATTGCCATCTATCGTCACGAGCCTCATTCATCGAACCGAGTACTATACATCGATTCCTACCTCGTCGTCGCGTACGGGGCTTAACAATCACTACATAGGTTCGCCACAGACCGGTGCGAACCCGAATCCACCAAACCCATCTACATCGATACGTAAGGGATCGAACCCTCCTTCGACGGCAATGACGACCTCGAATCAGAACGTCGATAACATCGACGCCCTCCTCGACTTCAGCGAGTACGACAACATGTCTTATCAGTCTCCCTCGCTCTCTCCCGCGGCTACCGCCAAGAACACTTTCACCCGCCCATCAGTCAGCACCGTCGCAACCCCCACGATGCCGTCCGCATCACAACCTCTTTCGGGCCCCAGCCACCAGTATGATCTCTACAAGCAGCAGACTGGCATCGTCCCCGGTGCCCTCGCCAGCACTCTGGCCGTGAACGAGGCCAACTCTCACATCAGCGGCTACAACAGCGGTTATGGAATGGACTACTTAGGCAATGGTCTGAGCCCGGAGAACGACATGTTTGACTTCAACACATCGCCCTCCCAAAACTCTACTGGCTTGGATATGGATATGGAGTTTGACTCCCCTCCCGACTCCCAGTACTTCTTCCCCAACACCACCGTCAACCCCACTGCCATCAGCGGACAGGAGTCTCCCGTCGTCCCCTCCCAGCAGAGCAACGTCGGCCGCCTCTGGCCCGGTATGCACTCTCAGGCTGCGCTAGCCAAGGCTCAGGCCCAGCAAAGGCAACAGCAGCAAATCATCCACCAGCAGCAGCAGCGCCAGCAGATGGGCCAGAAGCAGCGCACCAAGAGCCAGCAGCCTACCGACCCCATTGTTGAGCAGAAGATCACCCAGCTCCTCAACTCCATGCGTGCTAAGCCTGCTCAAGAGGGCGACAGCCCTACTCCTCTCATGAATCTGCCTAGATGCAAGAAGGACGAGGAGGATATGGATGAGGACGAGAGACTTCTCGCCAGCGAGGAGGGCAAGAAGCTCAGCAGCAAGGAGCGTCGCCAACTCCGCAACAAGGTTTCCGCCCGCGCCTTCCGTTCCCGCAGAAAGGGTAAGTTTCGCAACCACAACGCTAAAACATTCACTTTGCTAATCAATCGTAGAATACATCACCCAGCTCGAGGCCGAGATTGCCAACAAGGTTTCCGAGAATGGCGAGCTTCGCCAGCACAACCGTGCTCTCCAGGACGAGAACAAGCGCCTGCAGGATCTCACTCGCATGCTTCTGGCTTCTCCCTCATTCTCCAACTTCCTTGACCATCTCAGCACCAACCCCCAGCCTGCCCCCCAGCAGCAGCAAGCTTCTGCCGTCAAGGTTGAGAGACAAGCCGAGCAGCGCCAGATCCCCAAGGACATCAACCCCTACGCCAACCAGACCCAGCAGCAGCAGATCGGCATGGCCATGCTCCCTGAGCAGAACATGGACTTCTCTATGCTGAACATTGACAACGACGCCTACAACTTCCAGCCCCAGGTCTTCGCTGTTCTCGAGACCCCCGATGTTCCTGTCACCATTGACACCAACGTGCTCTCCGGGAAGTCCTCCAACTTTGTTGGCGAGCAGTTCGAGTCCGACGACGAGAAGATTGAGCTCCCCACTATTGAGGCCCCCAAGGTCCTGGCGCCTGAGGTTCAGTCCCAGGCTCCTGTTACTGAGGAGGTCTTCGATGACGAGTTCGAGAACGACCCTGAGTTTGCTCTGTACCACTCTGCTCCTGCCCCTGCTACCGAATCCCCTGCCGAACTTGACACCGAAGCCCTCTCACAACACGAGATCTTCGGTGGTGTTGAAGCCGAGAAGGTCCTTGCCCGTTACGAACTCGTCGACGCATCAGAAGATGAGCAGAAGGCGTGTGTAGCCATGGCCAAGGTGCAACGCATCGACGCTGCGCTTCAACCAGTCCTCGCCAGATTGGAGTCGCTCTTCCTCTAAAACCACATTCTCTACTACACTTTCTTTTAGCACCTTATTATGGGCATTAAGTTCGCTACACCATTTCCTGTGCATACTAGCTTGATATCTGGGACATGGCGTTGGGATTGACTGGGAATCAACTACACCCCAACCGGGACGGCATCTAGTTTCTTATTTTATTTCAAGAGTGTTGCGGCGGATGAAAAGAATTCTATAGGAACCAAGCTGGTTCGGCATGATTGATGATTGTTAACATTGGCGACTAAGAAGTGGGATTACGGCTGGCCATGGCCATCGTGTACTAGATAGATTGGGCGCTCCCGCAACTCGATCTGAAGAATACAAAAGAATTACCAAACTTCGTCTACTCTAATCTGTTTCCTTTGAACGATTGTTTCCTTCCACTATTGAAACCGCGATATGCATGCTCTGCTCGTCTCCTCGACCCATACAGTACGGTGGTAAATTACGGGCCTGCGATACGAGATGAGGCACGAAACGTCGCGTGCGTTTCTCAGGAATCTGCTCACCCCGTGCATCTATGCCGTGTACTCGCTCTCCCTCCACCCATGGGTTTTCCGTGAGCACGTCCCCGACCCTGTTCAGCCGACCGCCTGTCTGTCACCGTCTCATCTTTCGAAACGGCTTGGCTTCGGCTCGGTACAGGTTTTTGCTGGACATGCTCTCTAGAGTAGTGGATTTCAGAGAGGACATACCGAACCGTCCAACGAGATGATCATGTCCCGATGAATCCCCCACCTGCCGTCGAGGATATGAACGAATGGTATGGTTTGGAGATCACTATCATCTGGTATCTGGATCTTTCGGGTTCGTGCGATTGGGGGCTATTGGTCTTGATACCCTTGTCTGTGATGTACCCTTGGCTTGTCAGGGGTTGCTGGGTAGAAGAGATAGTAGGAAGCCTCTGCGGGCACTGGAGTCTGAACTCTGGAGGCTCTCTCTCTCGATTTTGGGGCCGTTTAACTGCTGGCTCGGATTTTCCGACTGGAGGTGGGGTGCCACGTTTTATGTGATGGGGTCCGTTGGTAGCTTGCCTTGCCATGCTGTTTGACTTCATGTTGCCTTAATGAGTGGTTGTCGAGCAGGAATCCCGGCTTGTGCCTTTCTTGTCGTCGGATGAGTGTATCATGTTGTCTCTAGTCACTGGAGCAGATTAAGAAAGTTGAGATGGCAAGTCTGGGCGAGGATGGAGCATGCTAGGGTCCTTTGCTTGCTATGAGGTGATATTAGTCTCTGGCAGGCAGGAGTCTTGTGTAAGAGCCGACGGCCGGTTGTTGGCTGCCATTGCTTCGGCTCCGGAGGGTGATGGAACTCCGTTGCCTAAGTGTGAAGTTATCTACCTGGTTGAGCAGAGGAATGGCCGCGGACGACAACTGAAAGTAACATGTACTCATTACACATGAGACAACATCAACCGCTACTTCGCATCTAGAACTGAGCTCTATCGACACTAATCACACCATCATTAGACACCACTCATCCAAGACCACAATCACAAATCCCCCCAATCCTCGCGGATCATCTCCGCCCCCTTCTCCCCAATCATATACACCGATCCCACGATATTAACATCAGGCAAGATGGGAATGATGCTACAATCAACGACCCGTAGCCCATCGACGCCGTACACCCTCAGCCGCGGGTCCACGACGCCGCCTTTCTCTTCGGGCAACATCTGGTTCGTGCCGGAGGCGTGCCAGTTGGGGATCGTGTTGGCGCGGACGTAGGCCAGCACGGTGTCCTCGTCGTCTTCCGAGACGCCGGCACCGGGGGAGACTTCCCCGTGGGAGGGGCCGACGGTGTATTCTGACATGCGCGGGTGGGCGAGGATCTTGCGGAGGTATTTGAAGGAGGCGAGAGCGATTTTGCGGTCGGCTGGGTGGGCGTAGTACTAGATGACTGTCAGTCTATCCTGTTTCTTTTTGACGTTTGTGATAGAGAAATAAGGATTGAAGTGACCACGCCCTCTGAGATAAGTTAGGAGCATGGAAAGGAAACAAACGCAGACTCACGTTGGGATTGATCCTCGGCGTCTCAGCCATAGAGTTCGACCTCAGTGTAACATTCCCCCTCGAGAGCGCCACCATACTCGACGCCGTGAGGGAAATATACGTCTCGTTGCCGCGGGGTGTGTAATACGGTGTCGGCCCGCTCGGGTAAAAGACACTCTCGAAGAGGTACTCGATGTGCGACTGGTTCGCCAGCCCCGCTGTGACGACGTCGCCCGCACCAATGGCTTGCAGCTCCTCGACGGACAGCTTCTGGAAGGCGTTTGTGATGCCCGAGGGGCCGTGTACTCACCCGTGGCGTTGGTGTAGAACTCGTCCTGGGCGGCGCGGAGGGATTGGTAGGTTGCTGCCATGTCTGTTGTCGAGAACTCGGGGGTCGAGAGGGCCATTATGCTGAAGACGGAGTGGTCGTTTAGGCTTGGGAAGGGGATGATATTAGTTGTGGTGTGAGAGAAGGCAAAAAAGGAGGGGACATACTGTTGGCCAATGTTCTCATTGACGTGGACAGGTTCGATGCCGAATTCGTTGAGCTGGGAAGATGGACCGACGCCCTGAAGCGGACGAGGTTAGTATATGACCTATCTTCATCATGCCATGTCCAACACTCGAGAGAAACTCACAGAAACCATCAGAAGTTGAGGCGAGTTGAATGCTCCCGCGCTGACGATAACTTCCTTCTTCGCTCTAACCTCATGCACAATACCCGTAGGATGATCCATGAATGCAACTCCCACAGCCTTGGGCTTCTTCCCCTCTTCCGCCTGGTCAAAGTTGATCTTCCACACGGGAGCAAAGTGCAGCACATCGAGGTTCTTCCGGTCCTCAGCCTGCTTTAGGTAACTATCGTAGCTGGAGCTTCGCATGAAGCCAGCGTCGAGGTGGCCCGTCCCCTGCTTCACCCCAGTGCTGTTGCCCGTGTTGTGGTCCTCGATGATGGGGATCTGCAAAGCTTCAGAGGCGGCCTCAATGAAGCCTACGCCCGAGGGCGGGACGTAACCCTGAAATCCGAGCTGGAGGGGACCGTCGGCGTAGGCGGAGGAGTCGTGGGTCTTGTAGGAAACGTCAAAGCCTCGGACTTGATGGTCCGTTGGAGGGTTGAAATGCGTGCCCTGTTACCGTGTCAGTAATATACGACAAACACCCTAGCCTGGACAACTGAAGAAGGGTTTACCTTGACAAACAGAGGATAGACGTCGTCCCATCCCCAACCCGGGTTCCCGACCTTGACCCAGTCATCGTAGACGGACGAGCTGCCGCGTCCGTAGTAGAAGCCATTGGTCACGCTGCTTCCGCCGAGGCACCGGCCGCGGTGGTAGCGGAGGATGCGGCCGTCGAGGTGCTCCTGCGGGGTGGTGTAGAAGGACCAGTCGATGGCCGTCCCGCCGAGAAACTGGTTGCCGCCGGGCGGCTTGTAGGCCGAGACGACCTCGGGGTTCGGCCCCGCTTCGAGGACGAGGACCCGCTGTTTGCCGGACTCGGAGAGGCGGTTTGCGAGGACGAGGCCGGCGGTGCCGCCTTTGAAAGGGAAAAGGCGAGTTAGCCGCCTGAAGTATTGTAAATGTGAGAGAAGAGAGGGTGTATGTATTACCTCCTGCTATGATGAAGTCGTATTCATCTTGGATTGTTGCGCGGTCGAGGCCCTTAATTGGTGCGGCCGAGACTCCGGCGAGGAGGGTCAGGAGGGGGAGGATCAGCTGCATCGTGGGACCGCGTCCTTCACATCGACAACGAATACCAGGAAGAAAAATGACTCAATTGAAACCGATTAGAATTTATTTGATCAGTTTTTTGATGGGCTTGGGTAACGGCGTCTTCTTTCTCCGGCTATCTATCGGAGATGCCCCAGACCTCATATACCTCTCTGGCCCAGCCCAAAGAGCTGCATCTCATGATCAACTCACTTGCAACTGGACACAGTCAAGCCGGCTCAGCCCATCTTGGCTCCTATTGAATCAGGCATTCAAGTCTAACTTGCGCCATCATGGTGCGTCATCGCACCGAGAGGTGTCAGACCGAGCGAAGGCGAGGCGTGCCGTGGATGCTCTTGGCGAGGAAGCGAGCAGGATGGATTGGATGTGGCACTTGTTCTTTTAGGCTTTTTTTTTTGGGTTTGTCTCTAGGCAAGGCACATTGAAGTTTTGGGGCGAGGATGGCGGGGAAGGAAGACGGGGGAAGCTTGGTTTTGGGGTACGCGGGTGAATGGGCACGGTGAGCAGGTGACCGGTCCAATGCTTGGAATTCAGCAAGGCTTCTTGTTCTTGTAGATCAGATGTTGGAGGTGGCACAGCTTTCTGGCGAAGCGGGTTTGAGAGACAGGCAGGACTGGCGGGACAGGTACAGTGCAAATGGTGCCACGAGTTGATGGCGCAGGATCCGAGAGCGACGTATGTCAAGACATTTCGGTCAACTAGTACAGAGTACTAGCGTTGTGTGCCGTTGATGCCGCGGGGTTGGCATCCTGTCCTTTGCTCCCGCCATTCGGCTCAACTTGGGCTTGAACTTTACCTGGCTACTTCTAGTACCTTCTTGTCCTCCAGGTTCCAAGAAACCGCGAGTGACTTGCTTTGTCTTAACTAGGGAACTCCATACTCTGGCATCTAATAATATGCGAGTGAGATGGGCCATGGCAATGCTACCCGGTACGGTGTAAGGTGGTCGTAGACAGAGGTGGAGAAACTCCACCGAGGAGCGAGGCCAAGACAATAGCATGCAGGCTGGAAGGATCCGGCCGACGTACGTCCAGCGGGGCGTGCGACACCCATCGACCACCAAGCCCTACCGGCCCCGAGTCCCGTGTGGTGCTCCGTCCTGTGCCCGCTTTCGCCCCGCATCTCCGCGAGTAATTGGGGTGAGATTTGGGTGATGGTGGAGATTTGGTGTAGGAGGGGGGGGGGCAGACTTGAGGTGTCTTTGGCAATTAACTAGCCTTGTCTTCTCCGATAAGATGCCGTTGTGCAACTTATTCTACTCTTGTTCAAGGCCCAATCGAATCCTGGGTTTCGGTAGGGGATGGGAGGCTTCGACGTGCCTGGGAGCTGCAGGATGTGGCGCCTTGTTGATCGGCACCTATTCCGCCTTGGGCAGTGTGATGTCCACGTACTTTTGTTTCACATAATCCTGTTCTTCACCTTTAGTGGAAGCCTACGCGGCGAATTTGAAGTTGGGCTATCTTGTTGGGAGGTGTTGTATGTCTCGAATGCCTAAATTGTTTCTGCACTACCAAGACTATGCTCGCAATCCAGTTGGAGAATCATTCATAGCTCGGTTTCGCGATCTTGCTGGTCCCAGGATTGAGTTTGATATTCAAGGTTTTGGTCAATTAGATTAGTTTAACATGCGACCTTGGCGGGCCACATCCTTAACTCAGAGTTTGCTGAAGGATCAGATGCAAGGTGAACAGCAGTATCAATACGAGTATTACAAGTTGACTTGACGGCATCGCCACTTCAGGGTCGCAAGCCTTTGATACTGGTCAGGTGAAAATATGGTTTGGAGATATCCTAGATGTTGAGCCGGCGATCTCATGGCTGCATTTCACAACTGGAACGGCGAGATATAGAATTGAAGTGGTGTATTGAGAGCTTGAGTGTTGGTGAGATCGTGATGTCGTCAAATGAGT
Source organism: Colletotrichum acutatum (assembly GCF_030867785.1). Classification (NCBI taxonomy): domain Eukaryota; kingdom Fungi; phylum Ascomycota; class Sordariomycetes; order Glomerellales; family Glomerellaceae; genus Colletotrichum; species Colletotrichum acutatum. Next base: position 74,771 of record NW_026849127.1, read on the forward strand.
GTTGACTCCAGCTCAGGAGTGGGAGAAGGGGGATGGTGTAAAGTGCAAATTCCAGAAAATGGGGAGTCAACGTATATCGAACCGATAGCCCCGAACAAAGCATTCCTTCAAAAGAGTGATCCAAGCCAGAGCTCATTATACCCATTGCCCTTCTGTCCTCCAATCCTTGCATGTATGTATTCCTTCTTCCTGTCGTTACCTCCCTATGCCGAATCGCGATCTTCTCCATCGCCAGATGAGCTGAAAAGCGAGTTAGACTACAAGTCTCTTCATCCACACATACTGTCGAACTCATCACGGTCTATAACCGCAAACTACGCGAGTGAGTGACCTGGGGTACCCGCTCACTCCGCAATAAGGCCCCTGGCCAAGAGGAAGCCCGGAACACCCGCATCAGGGCACCAAGGGCCCCATACGGAATCCCCTAGGAACACGGCGGTCGGTTCTCTTGGCAGCAGATCTTGAGAGAAGATTACAACACCCAAGCTGACCCCAGTCTGCTTCGATGTTCTTCGCTGGATCTGCCGCGAAGACAAGAGACGCGCAAACGCAATGTTCCCAGGGGATCTCCGTTTGGATCCCTCGGTGCCCCAATGCGGGGTTTCCAGGTTTCCTCTTGGTCTGGGCAGGCTACTGATCGTTAGCTCAAGGGCATAGGAGGTTTTTGACATTACCGGTATCAAAGAATTCCGAGACGCGTTGCCACAAGTCTCGCAGCATCGAGTCCGCCATCCAAGTACGCAGCACCGATAATGGCCTCGATAGTGTCAGCCTTCGTCCGAGCACCGATGGCCCGACCCTGTGATGGATTTAGGTTGAGACACTCCAGGAAATCGAACGTGTCAAAAATTTCCGCGAGTCGCACATTATTTACAGCACGCTGGAGCTGGGCGTCGATGGCACCTAGCATCGTCCATGTTAGCCTCTTGAATGGGAAAGATACTGCAGAGATTTCGTTGTCGAATATGAACTCACCCCTGGCTTCGAGATTCTCAATCACCATCGCTTCCACAAGCAGAGTCCCGAGAACTCTGTCCCCCAAGAGAGCCAACGTTTTGTTGCCGTCGATGATGGAACGATCACCGGCAGTTAGGACTCCAGGTCCTGGGGTCTGTAAAGCCTCCCGAAGCAGGCTGCGAGCACTGAACCCATAGCCAGCGATTTGCTCGGCCCTATCCAGCCGGTCGTCCTGATAGGCCTGCATCGCGATGGTACTTAGCGGCAACTATCGGACTGTTAGGCCGTCTGCAGCGATTCGAAGTTGAAAGATACGAAGAAAGGGACAATAGAATAAAGAGATTGTGAGAAAGGTGAGGACATGAGGTTAAAAAAAAGGTATCGAATCAGAAAGACCGCACTATTTAATACATTTGGGGGACTTCAACAGACTCAAATTGTGGTGGCTGAGATAATAGTCTCCGTGCAGACAACTGATTAGCATGCCTCGACACGGCGTGGTGCTTGAGACATTTTTCAGTGTTGTCCTCCAATCTCATCAACAAGATTGCGACAAAAACTAGATTTGCCTTGCCTGGGGTCAATGCATGTCTTGAACCTGCGCCCGAATCACGCCGTCCCCCGCGTAACGCGGTCGTGTTGATCAGGCAGCCCACAACTACGCAAGAACAAGAGAGCCAAAGCCAAGATACTATAGGGTGTCCGCCGGGGCGCGTGTTTAGCAACCGCAAGGCATCTAAATGCATCTGATGATGGCAACTTTGTCATTGTTTGCTAGGAGTTGATTCACACCTGAATGCTGATGACGCAGAAACATGGCCAAGACGGTCAGAAAAATAGGTTGTGCCATACAATCTGTTTGCACTGCTGTTCCACATAGAGTATGCAAGTGACGAAAAGAAATTAGGCGCTTGGTGAGATCCTCCTTCAAATGAGATCCCGAATAGCAGCGTACTAACTGTCAGCTTCGAAAAGGTACTTAGTAGCCCTATTTCAACTACGTATGATGGAGCTTGATATTGGGATGAATTGAGGTTAGAAACTTGTATTGCTACACGCCGAGAGAAATATCTCAATCAGCTACCCGATTCTGAAGCTATTTCTTCGCCGGGTTTCGGGGACCGTCCACGGCTTTTTCCACCGTGCCTGCGATGCCTCCCTTGCTTGCATCAAACTGACTTCCAATGACACCATCCTTTGAGAAAGGGCCGCCAACTGCTTCGCCTGTGAAGGAGAAATCAGGATCGAGGTTATGCGATAGAGGTGTAGAGCACATCACTTACCAATTTGGCCGATGTTACCATCAGGGTTGAATTGCTTGCCAATGGCGCCCTCTGAGGAGATGACGCTAGGCTTGGATGGGCTGGTGTCCTTCTTTTGGCCGGCGGCCTCGGCGGTGTTGTGGATGGGGTTCTGAGACGACATGGCTCTGACTCTGGGTACTGATGCAGCGAAAAGCTTGGTAGGTCTGAGGGCGATTCTGTTCATGATTTACTTAGTGATTGTGATGATGGATCTCATTTTGAGGTTCTTTGGGTGAGATCTTATACACTTTGAATCGTTGTGCGCGTCATCTTTGGCGCACAGCATGTGGTTAGCCAGAATGACGTTTCTGCGCCAGTGAAAGAATGGTGACATCATGAAGCGCTGACCATAACATTCGAATGGTGCACGGAAAGGACCGAGTGATGGTAAACGGCATGAATCATCGTTCAATTGAGAGGGCTTCAGCCAGCGACTTTCCGCAAACATCAGCATTCCTGTGGGTTGGCCCGCCAGAGTCTACCACTGCCATATGCACGCTTGCGCCTAAAGGGCTCAAGACAGAATCCTATCAGCCTGTGGCCGTACAATAGAAACCTGAATATGGCGAAATTGAAACATCTTGCTGGACCGAATTCGAAACCTGGTCATTTCTGTATGCCAACTTAATGCTGGAAACACGAGTTTCTACTAACTTGAATTCAATTGTGATTGAGGGCTACAGCGTACTGAAAGTAGACATTTGACCAACACTGAATTCCGTGTAAAGTTCGTAGAAGATTGAAGTATCCTGCCGAATACACACCAATCGTTGCTTGAGAATGATTCCAGAACAGGAACTATTCTCTGTCATTTCCTTGGCTGATATCTTGCTAATTTAGTTGACCTCAAAGATGCAATCATGTTGGGAAGGCATCTTATCGCAAAGTGGGAGAACAAGTCGGAGACATGTACCTTGGGAAGTGGCCTTCCCCTCTTAGGATTCAGACTCCCAAGTGGCCGAAGATGAACATACTTATTTATGTATGTATAACACCCACTTGATGTGAGCTTCATTGTTTTGTCTGCCATCCAGTGGGAGAAAGTAGGGCGTTAGCAAAATGGACATGGGTATGACCGTATGCTTGGTATTCTCATTGCTCCTAGAAACTCACGAGAACGGACGACTAACAAGCAACTACTTAGGTAGTGAGTAGGTACGTGTTGAATAAGGTGGGCAGTTTTGAGATAAGGTTACATAGAGTAGGGGACAAGACGTCGTTACTTAAAGCTCTGATACAACACCTTGTATCGTCAGTTGATGTCCTCGCCCTCGAGTCGCCCGAGTCGCCCTTGCCCATCCCCTGACAAAAACTTGTGGGAGTCAGAAAGGACAGAGTTGAACTGAGAGCTAAGATATCAGATAGTGCTCTCAGTCTGTCCGCTACGACTGTAAATACTTACTTTATATGCTCTATCCCTCAAGTGACTGGTGTGACATGAGTTTCTTAAACAGTATGGATGTTTCTACTTGACCAAGATGAATACGGAGTTCTTCGATTTTATACTCGGACTCTTCCAGGCATGCAATTCCCTGTTTCATATGTATTCTGAATGCAGTTGCTCTGTAGCTAGAATGTTTCTAGTTGTTGCCAAATGAAAGCAAGCAAAGGCTTCATTTGAGCTTTGACTTGAGACAAGGAGCTCACAATTCAACAATAAGGATCAACAAGTGTCTTTGACGAAGTCGATGTAATCGTATCAAGCAGGGGTTTGATACTAAGATCTTTGTTCTCAAACCTATTCGCACCTGGATACTCGTGTATTCCCTGACTGGCTGGAACGCCCGAGTATTCCTCAGATTTGATGGAAGGAGCGAAGTGAACATGATTGACGTCTTGATTAAGCGAGCAACTCCAAATGAAATCGCGCCTTTTCACTTAACCTTGGTCTAGGGCTTCTGCCTCACTTCCTTTCTAGATAGTTCACGGTCGCTCCTTTCTTCCTGTGGAAATATTCTCAACCTTCTCCTTCAACCCATTCTTCTTCGTTCCTGCTCTTATATCGCGACCTTTCCTTTCCCACCAACACAGTCACTTCACACAATCGATCGTGAGTCTCTGAATCTCAACCCCCAATCTCTCCTCCTTCAATCAACAAGTCATGGACTTCGACGATGAGTCGCTCTTCGGCTCTCCTCCAACTTCAGCAACGTTGGAGCCTCACTTCGCTGTCAGAGATCCGCTTCCCCTCTGCTTGCCCGGAATGAGCGCAACTCACCTCCTGAACGCCAACGGTGCTTCTGCGCAGGCGCAGAGCACAATCTCGAATTCACAAGTCCCTCACTTGCATCATCAGGTGCTTGGAATCGAGAACAACGCCTTGGACGTTCCTTCCAGAACACAGACGCCCGCACAGAGACGGCTTTCACGAAAACCCTCAAAGAACTCTTCCTCTCGAAGAAGCTCTTCAACTCAGAGAGCCCCCATCTCCGCCATCAACCCTGGCGTACCCGTTAGACTGATTCCAACAATGCCAGGTTCCTCAGCTCCCACAGCAGAGAATCCCCTGTTCGCTCCCCCGATTGCGCCGGGTTGTAGTGCCTTGCCTCCTTTGCCGGCATCGCTCCTTCTACCACCTACACCGCCCGTTCTGAACGAGAATGGCACACCCTCGGCCTCAGGTGTTGGTGAAGCATCTTCAAGCCAGAAGTTGTGTACCAAGTGCCACAAGCCCAAGCCGCAGTCGGAGTTCTCTTCCATGACCAATATGGGTCTGACAAAGGAGCGAAGCCAATGCGAGCCATGTCGCAGGAAGAGAAGAGAGTCATCGGCTCGACACAAGCTTCGCAAAGAACAGGCTGAGACTAAGGCTGAGGACGACCAGGAGCAGCTTCAACAGCAGCAACTTCCACAGGGCGGCATGGCGCAGTGTCCTCACCATGGCTTGAGCGAACACCAGCCGACCCGTTCTTCTCATCCATTGGCAACAGCGGTTGGTCTTGGGCAGGCAACTGGATCCAGCCCCATGCGTGGCGTCGCTACTGCGAGCACATTGCTTGGCTTCAATTCTATTACAGAGCTTAGGAGAGAGGCAAGTCCCATAACTGGAAAGATACCTTAGTCTTCAACATTTGCTAACGGAACCATTTCAGACGTTTGCTCCTGATGCACTGATCAAAACCCAGCATGATCCAATCGACTTGACATCTCCAACCGTTCCTTCCTTCTTTGACTGGCCCGCAGCCCAGGGACTTGAACAGGTAAATCACAATGTTTTCTCCAATTCGCCCAAGTCTACATGCTAACACATCAATACCAGGGCGTCGACATTGAAGCTGATATGGCATTCTATGGATTGCAGTCGTCAAAGCAAATGCCGTCGCCGAGCTCAGTTCTCCCGCAAGAGACTGGCATGGAAGCTGGACTTCCCCCAACCCAAGACCACACAAGCGAACTCTACGACATTGTGAGCGTCAAGACGCTTAAGACTCCCTTGACCAAGAATACCGAGGCCTGGCTTCTCAACCACGAGAAACAAAAGTTCAAAGAGGGCCGTAAAAAGTGCCAGTGGATGAAGGCGCAGGAGAAGAAGACTTTGGTGGCGTGCTGGGAGAAGAGACAGGCCTCGATTGTTCTCGGACTTGTCGAAGTGCCTGGCTCTGATCTCCAGCCCATGATTGGCTACTCCTACGCCGAGGGTTCGCATCAGAATCTGCCTGGTGCCTACCCTGATGACTATAATTGGCATTGAACTGGGCTGGACCCGTGAACTACTTGAAGAAGATGGTGGAATAGTTCGAGATGATTCTTTGTGTTTCGCGGGCGTTGTCTATTGGGAAAGTGGAAGAAGAGGTATTGACAGGAAGGACCTCGGTTTAGTCCCATGGTGGAAATCAAACGACACCTGTATCATACAAAGGTACGCGAACCAGTAGTGACAGGCCCCAAGACTCCCAGCTTCGTCAACTCTTCGACAAGATTAAACAAGACAAAGTCGCACCCCCTCCTGGCCACCATGTTGATAGTCACAGGCATCATTTCTTCTCGGTAAGTGATGTTGCTGTAGTAGGGCACCTGGCCAATTGGGATGGTGAAGTCTGCGCTTCCGAAGTAAGACGCAAGGGTGGAAGCAGCCCCTCGAGTTCCAGTACCGGCAGGCAAGGCAGCGCCGGGGGACTTATTCAACTCAGCCTCTCTGAAGGAGGGAAGTCCACCCGTACCGATGTCGTAGATCATGATGGATTCGGAGCAGCTCTCGGTGGTGTTGAACAAGACCTCACGATGCCAGGCATCGGAGTCTTGGCGTCTACGGTCAAGCGCTTCGGTGTGGCCTTTGGCGTCTAGGGAGAAATTCCGGAAAGAAGTTCGGTACGGTCTATCCAAAGAAGGGAAATTTGGGCTGTAGTGTGCAATCAGAGGGGTTGCCACAACTTTGAGCTGTGAGTAGGTCCAGATGGTACTCAGATCAGCTAGGATTCTGTCAAGATCTCGACCAGTGACGCTCTCGACTGTTTCCGTGATGTTGACTTTCGTGACCGTCAAGTTCATGATCTTATTGACTTGAGCCAAGAAGCTCTGCAGGACTTCTTCAGCGGCGGGGTTCTGCAGCGGAAGGTGGTCGGTGGGATACAAGATCCGCTTCGGAAACGCACGAGAATCGGGGACCTCAAGCTCGGGTAGCCCATTGAGGCTACTGTCTTGGTGAAGCGAAGGCTCATACCAAAGCTTAGAGAACTTCACCCAGTCCTGGGGATCACGTGCAAACACACCGCCCGTGTCGGCACCGTAGGAAATAGGCATCACTCCATCCAGCACCATGAGGCCTTGCGACGGGCGGTTTCCAAACGTACCCGAGAACGCTGCCGGTTGACGCATAGACTGGCCAGTGTCCGACCCGATGGCAAAGTCGAGCCAGTCGTATGCGGCAATGGAGCAACCACCGCCAGCAGAAGACGCTGAACAACTGAGGTATCCATCACCGCGGGGGTTCTGAGGGTAGTATACGTCGGTCCACTCCCATGCGTGAGCCGCGGACGCGAATTGGGATGTTTTCTGCTTTCCCACGACAGTTCCGCCGATGTCAATGATGCGCTGAATAGAAGGAGCGGTTGCGTTGGCCTCGGCGGTCATCTGTGTCCATGCTTTGCTTCCTAGAGTGGACTTGAGTCCCTTGATGTCGTAGATGTCCTTGACGCCAATTCTTTTTCCAGCTAGAGGCCGAGAGTCGGCTTCACTGTAGAGGCGGGACGGGACGGGGATCAACGGATAACCCCAATCAGCGTCAGTCAGGCCAAGGACCTTGTAAGTTCCGTTGGATTCGTAGATTCCGTGGACAAAGTCACTATAGGTATCCGTGTAGAGGCGGGAGACCGTTGAGAACGTGACTGTCCTGCCATCAGACTCCAGAAACAATGGTCCGGGAGGCGGCAAGGGCGACTCAAGTTGGGAAGAAGCTGGTAGCATGAAAACTTGCGACCCAATAGATGCCACGAAGGCTGTGGCAGCATCGTCAAGTCTTGAAGAGCAATTGGAGCTCAGGATGATTGTCTCAAGGAAGTCCTCCGAGAATACGTCATCTTCGGCCAGGTAGCGAGCAATCCTATCTTGGAGGTACTGCCCAGTGATGACAGGAGAAGTTGCAACGATGTGAGTTGCCGGAGCGTTGGTTGCTTTGGGTTTTGCGGCTGCGAGAGCGAGTGGCGAGGAGGGCGTTGCCAAGTAGCTCTTGTTACCGAGTTGAAAGACTTGATCCAAGCCATTAATGGTGAGGATCAAAGTCAGGGGACTCCTTTCGACGAGAGCGGTGGCAATGCCCGCGAGGCAGACAAAATGAAGAGCTCGAGCCGCCATCGGAAGGATATCCAGCATGTAGAACTCTGAGATGCACTGCGACGAGTTACCCAGGAAACTTGGGAGTATCCGTGGTGAGAGGAACGCGACACCTTCAGGATATAAATACCGCATACTTGATGTATATCACTGTCCTCCGTGACAATGCCTAAGAGCATATCAAAGTCGACCTAAAGCTTGCATGAAGCTCCTTCGTTGCCAAATGACGGCGTGAAGGTATATCCACTGATAAGACATGCATTTTATCAGGCCAGTGTCTTTCCCCGCCTAATTCGCTAAGACCCCGCGCCTCGGAATGGGAGCATTTGCCCTCCTGCTTGGCATGGAAAGAAGATCAAAGTCCTCCATGATTTGTCAATTTTTCGACAAAGTCCGATTCCGGCTTTGTGACCCAGCTGTCGGAATTATTTTTTGTTGTTCCATCGAACAGGCTTATCTCACCCCGCAAAAGTCATTCAGGCTCTTATGGCACGAACTACCTCTGCCGAGCGGAATATACATTCCGGAAGGAATAAGTGGGCATCATGAACAGTACAATAACTTCACTCTGAACCCTCTTTTATGTCTGCAGGAGGACCGGCGACTGCGATCACTTCAAGTCTCGGTATCTTGGTTGTAATATAGATAAGCTCCAACTCATAAGATAAGACTTGGAAGCACCCAACCTTAACGCACAGCAATCAAGTTGAATTTGAGTTTCATTGTCTCGGTGTTCTATTAGCGATATGAATTACATTTCTGATGCGCATGCGAATAACAGAAGTCTGCTACGAAGAAACAAGGTAAAAATGGTAAAGACTGGCCAAAAGAAGCCCGGGTCTAGACTGTGGGACAGCAACGTACATGCAGGCAGGCAGGCTGGCAACTTCTTACACTCGAGTAAGTTGCCCACTCAAGCGCCTCCTGAAAGCTCACTCACAATGACACGCGACAATGAAGTTTCCGGAAGAAGTAAAAGGAGCCCAAGTACGATCTACAATGCTTTCAAGACGGATCTAACGCCCGCAAAGTCCAGCTCTTCTAGTGTCTCGTTCCAAAGACGATCTATAACAGCGCTACCCTCAGAGGTATAGAGAAACGCGGCAAACCTGTAAGTTGTCAGCAGTGCAACGAGAGAACGCATAATCGAGAGAAAACATACGGATGAATCTTCCAGCTCATTAAGAAGCATCCATGAGACTCTTTGCCTTTGTTGACAATGGCATCAACAAAGCAAGAGGCACCTACTCGTGGCGTTCGTCCAGTCGCTGCTCCAAATACCGCGACTCCCAACTTCATGATGCCCTGTGCATCTCGGGCTAGGTTTGTGCCTTTGCACCACGCCGGATCTGCAAGGTTGACAATGACATCGTCTGCCGAAACATAGTCGACCAGCTTCCAGAGAAACATGTGAGCAAGTAGCTTCGACGTATTGTAGGCCTCCCGGCTGTGGGCGGCAAAGACCTCAGCATCATCAAAGGACGGGAGGAGAGGGTCTGCATCTCTGTTGGGAAACGTGGCGGCCAATGTTAAAGCGGCGCTGACGATTGTAAGACGCGCCGGGTCGCTGTTCTTCTGTCTTTTAGCCTTTAGAACGGGAAGGAGGAGTATGGCGAGAAGCATAGTTGACAGGTAGTTGACTTGAATAGTCTCTTCGTGGCCAGTGCTGGGGACCTTGGTATAGTCCATCCGTATCACGCCGGCATTGAGAAGAGCGATGTCGATGCGACCGAAGTCGGTATCAATGCGGCGCACAAAATCCTGGACAGACTCGTAAGACGTCATGTCGAGGAGTTGTACGCTGATTGTTGCAGTGGGATATCTGCGACGAAGCTTTGCCGCGGCTTCTTCGCCTCGCTCGAGTGAGCGTACAGCTAGGATCAAGCGGGATAACTCGAGATCCAGCAGTTGAATGGCTGCTTCATAGCCTAGGCCAGTGTTTCCGCCCGTGATGATTGCGGTTTCTCCGGAAAGACTAGTGCTCGGGGCAGGCCATTGTGGCTTGGCGCAGAATTGATTGTTGTAAAAGACACGTCCAAAGGACAGAGTTGATGGTGGGAGGTCTTTAGAACCGACCATTGTGATACTATTGCAAGGGGATTGTGGAACTGAGGTGATCTCAACTGAATCGGCTTAACGTACAACTCAGCAATTGAGGCGTCAATAGATCAAGCAGAACCAAAAGGACTGTTCACCGGTCTCCAAGGCTTTTATAGCCATGTCGCGTCTGCCTTTGAGGAAATGGGTGTTGATTCTGACAATTCATGGTTCCACCTGCTGACTGATGTTCAAACCAGTTTGTTTGCCTAGTCGGGCATGGCCTGCAAACGGACTCTAAGAATCCTGTCAGCTTGATCGACACAACATGTCACTAAGCCTAGATTGGCGAACAATGTGGTCGAGGCTACTAATGCTTGGGCGTTGGCCTACGTATGACAAAGTTACAAATACTAATTCTGGATGGCTAACATGTCATTCGGTCTAGATGGATGCGAGTGTTTCGACTTGGATTGATGCCATGCTCTGTCACTTCGGCACTTAACTTGTGTCAAGCGAATATAGTCTGCGATGAGTACCTATGCGATCAACAGTTTGTGCCACTGAGAATTCTCTTACTAATATGAGAATATTCATGCCCTAGCTACGTAAGCGACAGTCTGCACGTTTCTCATGCGCCAACCCCTCGCTAACCAATTCCCATGCAATCAATTTGCGACCCTCAAAACATCACGATCACTCTAAAGCTCACATTGTCGTCGAAAAGCATGTTCAGACGTGATCAAGCTGCTCCACAAGCTTCTCGTCCTTGGCGACAGCAGCAGCGGCACCAACAGAGTCCTGCATGGCATGAGGCACCAACTGGTCTCCAAAGAGCTCATCCATCTGCTCAAGCGTCCTACCCTTAGTCTCCGGGAAGAAGAAGATGTAGCAAATCATGGCGATGAGGTTAAAAACGAAAAAGACGTAGAAGTAGCGGAATCCAATATTTGTCAATGCCTCTGGGGAGATCTGGGCAAAGATGAGGTTGACAGTCCAGTTGGTGAAGGTGGTGATGGCGTTTCCGAGCGCTCTGACTTCGACGGGGAAGATTTCGGCGGGGTAAACCCAACTAATGATGCCCAACGGGGTATAGAACATGCTGAAGACGAAGTTCATGGCGACCATACTGCGTAACTGGTTGGCGTTGTTCTCGTTGAGATATTGGGCCTGTACCGCGTTGACAAGGAGGGCGGCGCCGAGACCAGCTGCAGAGACAATGAGGGGCTTGACTCTGCCGACGCGGTCGAGGAGCCACAGGCCAATGCTACAGTAGACGATTGAAAGAGCACCGCTGATGCCGATGATCATCAGGGAAGTTTGGGTATCGATGCCGAGGATCTTGTAGATGCGAGGTCCGTAGTAGTTGATCACATTGATACCTGTTGGCATTCGGTGTTAGTCCTATGCTTTGACATCTTTCTTCTTACGACAGATTGTATGCTTACCAGAGAGGGGACCAAAGGCCTGTACACCACAGCCCAACAAGAGACGCTTGCGCCACGAAGGCTTTGTGATGATGGACTTCCACGAAATGTTACCGAGAGCGCGGTCAGCCAGGATGACGTCGCGAATCTCGCGAAACTCAAGATCGATGGTTTCTTCGTCGAGGCCGCTTCGGAGTTTGCCGAGTGATCGACGGGCATCTTCGTGTCGATCTCGCTCCATCAGCCAACGGGGAGATTCCTGGAGGAAGTAGATGCCGGTAACGAGGATAACACCGGGGACAGCCTGGAAGGCGAGAGGGAAACGCCCTATCCCGTTGTCAGTTTACAAAACGATTCGTCTTACACTGACTCTGAGTGGGTACACAGATACTAGGACAATGAAAAAGAGGCTTACAAGAGAAGTCGCTCTTGACAAAGGAGCATCCATATCCAAGCCACTGGGCGATCAAGAATCCCCAACTCAACATCCACTGCAACAAGCCGGACAGGATACCACGGTACTTTGCCTCCGACAGCTCAGAGGCGTACATTGGAATCGTCGAGGTAACCATGCCGACGGCGGCACCGCCAATGAAGCGGCCTATGATCAGCATGACCATGTTAACGGCGCCTGCCTGGAGAGCCGAGCCGAGACACGAAATCACGGATCCGACAAAGATGGTGTTACGCCGACCGATCTTGTTGGCGAAGAGCATGTTGATGATGGTGCCGAAGATGGCACCGCCTTGGAAGGCTGACACGATGCCGCCGGCGACGGTATCTGATGGGTGGCGGAAATACTTTCCAAACGAATCTAGAGCGATCGTCGAGGTGATGATACCGGAGTCATAGCCAAAGAGGAAGCCTCCGATGGCCAGGAAGACGGCGGATAACACCGTCGTAAGGCGACCCATGATTGTCGTATGTTGTGAACAGTCACAGCTGTCAGTGGTAGATAAACGAAGAATCAAGAACGGACGTCGTCCTTGGGAGTGGAAACCCAAGAGAAATATTAAGGTTAAAATACAGCTTGAGCTCAATGAGATGACCAACATCCAGCAACGGGCTTGTCAGCTTTCGACTCCCACCGGCAAGTGTCCCAGTTCATCCAATCGACGAGATCGAGGTGTCATCCAGTGGGTCTTGGCAGTATCTGAACGGTGCTGAGCCTAGCCGATCCCCCCCTGAATGTGCGGTCTTTGGAATCTGGGGCCTCCGCACGAACCCAGCAAACCCCAGACAAAGCTGCATCTTTAACCCGACATCACCGAGGGTGGTTGGTGGCGTGTTCAGTGTTGGTTCTTTTGGGCAGCCACTAGGCATGCTTTGCACCGCGGTCGCTGATAACTACTGCGGATACACATACTCAAACGAGGCCGTTGAATGTTCGAGGCTCAAAGCGGCCCGGTAAGTGGAGATCCTAGTCCGGAGCCGGCACGGTGGGGGTTCCTCATGGAGGACTTTCATGTCAAGTTTGTATGTTCGACATTGGAGTCGATGAATTCGCTCAAAGTACGAACTACTAGGGACCGAAATCTCTGTCGGAGACGGATACGAAGAACAGCAACGCGGCGACACGTCCAGGACTCTGTGTAGAGTTCTTTGCTGGCTTAACCCCAAATAAATGTGTGCCTCGCTCGGGAAACCCGGTATAAAGAGCCGTTTCACAGTCGGTAATTCCGAGCGGGGGACCATTGAATCGACACCAACACAAACGTACCAGGACTTGTGATTCGACGACAATGCCTTTACCCCACCCCGGCGACATCTCGGTGCCAATACTCAAATTCCAAGTACCGAAGGCCGGGTCTCCACCGGCACATGGTCTTGGCCCCCTGGCCAAAAGACTCGGCGTAAAGACGTCCACGGTACCCCGTACCAGCCCACCGGGTGCTCTATAGACTATACTGGATCCAACAAGAGTCTGTTTCACAGCTCCAGAGTTGCCACTCTTTTCGAGAGAACAACGCACCGAACTTCGGTGATTTCGGCTCATTGTTGACTCTACTACCCCGAGTTATCTGATCATAATCCTTCTGTTCATGAGGCACAGCATGCGGACCATGCCCGAAACAGAGTTAAGATTACAGAAGTTACATGGACCCATGAAGCTCGCTTCTCTAAAGACTTGCCGGGAACCGAATACTTCTCGGGGCTACTAGGAGGTTGCTCTTACTTTCCAACCGAAGCTGCGAGGACACCCTAGAGCCTTAGTCCCTTCACACCCTCGGCGGCTTACCACAATGGAGGTGACACGCTGTGGCATCCATGCCTTTCACGAGACCCTGGGAATCGACGTCGATGAGATTCGTTTCTACTGGGTGCTTCACTCTGAGCTCGAACATGCCTGCCAGAGTGCCTACCGCATCGTCGTTGCTTTGAACGCAACTGCACTCGATGATGGTTCTACTAGCTCTGAAATCATCTGGGACTCGGGCAAAGTCGAGAGCAATGCCCAGAGAAACATCCTCTGCAAGCCGGATGGCGGCTTCAAGTCCGCGTCATTCCACCTCTGGAAAGTGACCGTCTGGGACCAGGACGGACAAGCTTCGTACAGCGGCGTCAACGAGTTCTTCACGGCGTACCCGCGGTCGAGCAGGTTGTTGCCGCCGTATAGCATGAATCAAACCTACGTATGTCCGTCCAATACACGTTGCCGTCCAAGAACATCACGAAAGAACGTTCCCGAATCTAATGCGAACGAAAACAGATGCCCCATACCAGCCTCATCTTCCGCACCTGGTTCGAAGACGAAGCAAACCGCTGGAAGGGAGTCTGGGTAGGCGACAGCAGCGACAAACCCTTCTACCTCCGCAAACACCTCCACCTCTCCCGCAAACCCTCCCGCGCCATCGCCTTCGCCTCCGGTCTGGGCCACTTCAACCTCTCCTGCAACGGCGCGCTCGCGTCGACGCACATCCTCGACCCGGGCTGGACAAACTACCACCGCACGGTACAGTTCGTCGCCTACGACCTCAGCGACGCGCTGACGCAGGGCGACAATGTCGTCGGCGCGCACGTGGGAAACGGGTTCTACGCCGGCGATAAGGGCGGCGATGATCGCTTCTTTTGGCCCATGTATGAGGACAACACATACGTAAGGTACGGCAATGAGTTATGCTTCTTTGCGGAGCTGCATCTGTTTTATGAAGATGGGAGCCGTGAGACGGTGATTTCGGGACCGGATTGGAAGACGAGGAAGAGCGCTACCACGTTGGCGAATATTTACGCGTCCGAGGATAAGGATTTGCGGGAGTATCCTGATGGGTGGGATAAGCCGGGCTTCGATGACGGGGAGTGGATTGCCTCTACGCCTGTGACGGGGCCGAGGGGCAAACTGAGGTACCAGAGCCAGCCGCCGGTCACACTCCACGAGACGGTCGAGCCGGTTTCGAAGAAGACGTTGGAGAAGGGCGTCGTGACGTTCGACCTAGGACAGAATATGTCCACCATGGTTCGCGTCCAGGTCAGCGGCCCAGCCGGTGCACAAGTCATTGTCAAGTTCTCCGAGAGCGTCGACGAGACCGGTCGCGTACTGATGCCCGACCCCCTTTTCAAAGACTTTGAGACAAAAGTCTTTTCCAAAGTCACGCTCGCTGGGACAGGAGACATCGAGACCTGGGAGCCAGACTTTAGCTTCACCAGCGCGCGGTATATCCAAATCGAAGGCGTCTCCTCACAGACAGGTGAAGGTCTCCCTGTCATCCACTCCGTTGTTGGCAGGCACATCTCCTCCGCCTCCCGGAGGCTGGGCACCCTCAAGACAGATAAACCGGACGCGAACGCCCTCATCGACATGTGCTACTGGTCCTTTGTCAGCAACTTGTTCAGCTACCACACCGACTGCCCGCAAATCGAGAAGTTCGGCTGGCTGGAAGTCACGCACCTCCTCGCGCCCGCGACGCAGTACATCCGCGACATTGAGGCCCTGCACTCCAAGATCCTGGACGATATTGCAGACGCGCAGGAGTCCGACGGGCTCGTGCCGACAATGGCGCCTGAGATTCGGTACATGTGTGGTCCTTTGCACGATACGATTACCTGGGGCGGGGCGGTCGCGCTGATCCCCGAGATTCTGAAGAAGTATTACGGCTCGACGCATACCTTTGGGAAGCTGTATCAGCCTTGTGTGCGGTATATGGAGTATCTCCGGACAAAGGAGCGGCAAGGAGGGCTGATTGAGCACGGGTTGGGTGATTGGGGCCGCGATATCGCGTTTGGGAATCACCAGGCCAACATCGAGACAGCAATCTACTACAAATGTCTTCGCAACGTCGAGTTAATGGCCAAGGAACTCGGCTACGCAGACGACGAGAGAAAGTGGCGTGCGTGGGCTGACCGCATCTACGAGACGTACAACCGCCACCTCCTTGTTACCTCCAAGACAGAACATCCCTACGTTTTTTACACCTCTCTCGACAAACCCGGAACCCACGACCGTACGATGATCGCGCAGGCCATGGCGCTGCAATTCGGCCTCGTCCCGGAAGAGCACGTAGCGGACGTCCAACTAGCCTTCCTGGACGACGTGGCAGACTGCCGGATCCGCGCAGGCGAGATCGGGCTCAAGTGGCTCTGGAACACCTTTACGGATGTTGATCGTCCGGATATCGTGATGGCAATGGCGCGGCAGGAGGAGCATCCTTCGTATATGCGCTTCCTCCGCCGCGGGGAGACGACGCTCAACGAGTTTTGGCAGGACGCGTGTAGGAGTAAGTGCCACGATATGCTGGGCACGATTTACGAGTGGTTCTATGAAGCTGTGTTGGGTGTTCGGGTCGAGGAGGACGGGTATAAGGCGTGGAGTGTGAAACCGCCCTTAAAGTCCGAGTTTGATTTTGTCGAGGGGACCTTTGAGTGTCCGTATGGGCTGATTGAGGTTACCTTCAAGCGTGAGGGTGAGGATGTGAGGATGAGGGTTATCGTGCCGACGAGTACGAAGGGGACTTTGGTGTTGCCGAGGGAGGAGAGCACGGTTGAGATTAGCAGGGAGGGGGGCGCGGGTGTGGAGGGTGCATCTGGGAAGAGGGTGACATTACTGCCGGGTCGTTATGATTTGGTTTTGCACCCGTAGGATATTCAATCAAGTATGAGAAACAAGAGCATGATCATGAAGGTTGTTCGTTGTGTCATCTCATCTTCCTGACGAAGCCTACTCGAAACAATTGGATCCCAAAATCAACGGCTTACAACCTCGTGCCCATGTTGACGTGGACGGCCTTAATCTGACTATACGCCTCCAACCCAGCCTCGCCCAACTCCCTTCCAATACCACTCTGCTTGACACCACCAAACGGAACGCGCGGGTCGCTGTCCTGGGTGCTGTTAACCCACACCATGCCCGCCTCAATCTCGGAAGCAACACGGTGCGCACGCTCGACATTCTGCGTGAACACGGCAGCGCCGAGCCCGTACTGGCTGTTGTTCGCCAACGCAATAGCCTCCTCCTCGGTCTTGAAGCGCGCAATCACCACAACGGGCCCGAAAATTTCCTCGCCCCATACGCGCATCGACGTCGTGACGTTGGTGAAGACGGTAGGCGCGACGAAGAAGCCCTTACCCTTGCCACCAATGTTGAGAGGTTCTCCGCCCGCGGCGAGCGTCGCGCCCTCGTTCTTGCCAATGTCGATGTACTCGAGCACGCGCTCGAACTGGACCTTGGACACCTGGGGTCCCTGGTAGGTGTCCTTGTCCCACTGGCTCCCGACCTTGCTGGTCGCCTTGAGCGTCTCGAGGAACTTGGGGATGAACTCCTCGTAGATATCCTCCTGGACCAGGATGCGGGAGGTGGCGGTGCAGATCTGGCCCTGGTTGGACATGATGCCCATGTGGGACCACTTTACGGCCTGCTCGAGGTCGGCGTCGCCAAAGACGAGGAGCGGGGACTTGCCGCCCGTCTCGAGGGTGATGTTCTTGAGCGTCTTGGCGGCCTCGCCCATGATGGCGCGGGCCGTGGCCGTGCTGCCCGTGAAAGCGACCTTGTCGACGAGAGGGTGGCTGACGAGGGCGCCGCCGGCGACGCGGCCGAGGCCGTTTACAAAGTTGACGACGCCCGGGGGGAAGCCGGCTTCCTTGATGAGGGTGCCGAGGTAGAGGATGCTCAGCGGGGTCTGCTCTGCGGCCTTGAGGACGACTGTGTTGCCGCAGGCGAGGGCTGGGCCGAGTTTCCAGGTGGCCATGCTGAGGGGGTAGTTCCAGGGGATGCTGGGCTGTAGTTAGTCTTGGTTCCTTCTCGTGGGTTAATATGGGTGGCTTACACTTGAGCGACGACGCCAATGGGCTGACGAAGGGTGTAGGCAAACTTTTGGGGAATGCTGGTGATGGTCTGGCCGTAGGTCTTGTCGGCCCAGCCGGCGTAGTAGCGGATGACGGTGACACACTCTGAGAGGTCAATCTCGAGGGCATCGGCGTACGTCTTGCCTGTAGGTTTGCGTTAGTTCTTCCATCTGGCCCTGGAACTGTATGAATTGTGAGCATACCGTTGTCCCATGCATCGATGGTAGCAAGAGTCTCCTTGTGCTGCTCAATCAGATCGGCAAGCTTGTACATGAGGGCGCCACGATCCGTGGCCGAAATGCCCTTCCAGGACTCATGTCTCAGGGCGGCGTGTGCGGCCTTGACGGCCTTGTCAATGTCCTCGACTTCAGCGGCCTGGACGGATGCAATCTTTTCTTCGGTGCTGTAGGCAAGGTGGGGTTGTCAGTTTCGTCGTTCAAGGTAACTTGGAAGGAAATCGCATGTGATGCACAGGGAGAATGGGGGATGAGGGGCTAGGTAACAACTCACGCAGGATCTATCGAGTCAATGAGCTCGCCCTGGGCAGATTGGACAAACTCATTATTGATGAAGAGACCGGTGGGCTGGGTGTACTTGACACCGTTGGGGGCTGTCAGCTCAACAGAGAGATCGGACATTGCGGCGATGTCGTTGACAGTGTTTGGTTGGCGATGGTGAGGGGTCGATGAGAAGAAGTGACGCGCTACAGATTGTCTTGGGCGTGTCCTTTTCGCGTGATGGTGATGGTCAAGGTTAAGGTGGCGCTGTCGGATCAGAGGGGTATCACAGAATCGAGACCGACAAGGAAATGAAGACGTCGAGAGAAGAGGTTTGGCAAGTGAAGGGGAATTGCGAGCTATGCGCATGCGAAGGGGAGGAGAAGAGAGCATCTTTTTCTATTTGCTCCAGCTCTGGTGTACGACTGCGCCGGCGGCCATTGGATGGCCAACGATAGGAGCTTTGAATTGGAGGGGTCGTTGATGGGTGGATTGTGTGGATGTGGCAGTCAGCGTAGCACAGCAGATCGGAGCGAGCTTCCAGTCCAATCGAAGCTCGCTGTAGCTACTCCGCATTCACTTACTGTATTCGGCCCAAGGGGGGGGGTGGGGGATGTTAGGAATGGGGGCATCGATGAATGGAGCATTTCGGATGGATGTTGGAGCCTTGGAGGAAGTGGCTGAAGCATGAAATTGAAGCCCCCACGGCGGGGATGTGTGTGACGTGCGGAACCGCTCTGCCGTGTTTCCCATCGGCGATAAGACACCTGTGGAGTGGTCAAGAACCACAGAATGGTGTACAACGTGGGGATTGAGTCGTGGACTTTTCGGGGATGCACAAGTATATCAACCAAGAGCTGTATCTAAGTCATGCCTCTTGTCGCCGAAAACTAGACACCCCGGCTTTTAAGCTTTCTTCAACATCATGTGCCGGACAAAAGGGAATCGATATACGGATCCTCAATACTGGAACAAGGCTGAAGAGACACAGGGTCCAGGGAGCACTTTGCGACTTTCGGCTTTTACCAGCAAGACCAGTTCCCTCTGTCCGAAAAGTGCGATGCTCCAGAATAATCACAGTGATGTTGCCCTTCTCGCCGACGCGTCAGCAGTGGTAACAGTCCGTACTAAGCTGAAGAACAAGTCTCAATGCTAAGGTATGTCAGTGATTCGTCTGTAGATACAATCTTCAATGTTTTGTCATGGAATACACCCGTTATGTAATCACCCAGGACTGGGTAGACAATCGCATGCAAAATATGCCAATTTCTTACCGCAAACGCATAAGCTCAATTTCGCGTGCTTGGAGAGATGGGCGGGTCCCGTCCAACCGGGCCGGCCCCGCCCCGCCGTCCTCAGGGGATTAGCTCCGTCCGGCCCGGTCAAGACTCTAAAGAATCACGGATTGAATAGAAAGCACAATGACAACACAAAACCCGTGCAGAATAAACGGCCTAGTGATACTTGCATTCTTTGCGCCGTCGGCCTAGACTATTCCCCCCCCCCCTCGGACTTACTAGATCTGAGGTACTGATACTGAGGAGGCGAGTAGGCTTGTCTTCGGTCCCGGGCTACGAGCCCACCTCTCGGCCGCGTGCTTCCCCGCAGACCCCCCGCGAACCTTCGTCCGGTCACCTATGGGGAGCATGTGCTTTGTCTGCATAGATATATGTGGCTAAGATCTGCCAGTGTGTGTATCTCAAGTGCTGTGGCGCGGAAGACACTGAAGGGTTGGCAGGCATACCCGTCATGAACGCAAGAGCACTTGAAGAGCCCGGAGGCGCAAACCTGGAGAGGACTGTTGTTCCTGATTGTGACCATGTAATTAAACTTGTTGTATTTCCATCAAGCACATACTCGTGAAGTATAAAATCTACATCTACTTGGTAGCTATTCTAGAAACTCCAATTCTTCCGCCTGCCTGGTCCCATGATATCTACTCTATTCCTCGTAAATGTTGGAGTCACTGCCAAGGTTAGTCCCCATTCGTGTCTATCATAAGGTGACAAGTACTCACAATTCTTCGTTGAATTTGTCTCTGCCGTCGGCATTCTTGTTGACAAAGATGCTCACCGAGGTACCAGAACACACGAACTCGCCAAAGCCGTCGTCTCCAATAGTAACCTCCCTGTCGTTCCAGCCCAGAACATCGGTCCAGACCTCGCCAGCATGCATCTCACCCACGTGCATACGCTTGGATCCCGGTCCAGCGTTGCTGGCCACCACGGCGCAGCCGTAGGGACGGTCCCAGGTACCATACTTGACCCAGCCCAGGCACGTCGCGTAGTCAAAGTAGTCAGCTTGCTTGCCATAGGCGTAGAGCTTTCTAGCCAGCGTCATCTTGGGCACCGCGCCGCCGCACGAGGGCGGGAAGGGGTGCTCGCCCTTGATGCCGTAGATATCGCCGTACCAGACGCAGGGGTATCCGTCGGTGCGAAGGAGGATGAGGGCGTACGCGATGGGCTTGAACCAGCCCTCGATCGGGGCCTCCAGGGCCTGGTAGGGTTGCGTGTCGTGGTTCATGACCAAGGTCTGGATGCGATTAGAACAGTCCCTTCAGTGTGATAGGATTGGATGGTGCGTACCACTGCGTTGATGGGCTCCTTCTGCACTAGAGTGCCGTCAAAGACCTTCCTCATGTCGGCGCCGTTGCCCTTGCTGATCTCGCTAAAGTTGTAGACCAAAGGCGCGTCAAACAAGGTGAACTGCCTGCCCATGCGCTGCAGGTACTCGGACATGTCGTCGAGACTGTCCTTCCAGAACTCGCCGACAAAGAACCAGCCTTTGCCATACTCCTTATCCAGCTCGGTGATGAACTGACGCAAAAAGTCCTCACTATAGTGCTTGATGGCGTCGAAACGGATGCCCTGGAGCGGCACTTCCTGGGCCAGCCACTTGCCCCAATTGAGAACGTCTTTCACAACCTCGGGGTGATCGTAGTCGAGATCAGAACCCATCAGGAAGTCGCTACACATCATTAGCATGGTCTATGATCCATCCAATGGATGCCTGATCTTACTAGTTTCCCTTCTCGTCGTCGACACTCTCCGCCCATTGCTGGTCGCCCTTGTCACCCAGGATCTTGTAGATTGCCGTCTTCTCGTTCCTGGCATTATAGTCGACACCACTGAAGTGGTACCAATGGTACTTCTGCTCGCTGTACTTGCCCTTGCGACCGGGGAAATCATAGCCGACCCAGGCGTCGATCTCGTACTTGTCGCTGACGAACTTTGTGCGGTCATTGGAGTCGACCTCGGCAGCGAGGCACTTCTCCTTGCGGTCGGCCGCGAACTTGTGGTTGAGGACGGCATCCCAGTAGATGCCGACGCCGTTGTCCTTGGCGGTGTGCGCCAGCTTCAGAAGCTCCTCTTTGGTGCCCCATTTTGTCGCTACGGATCCCTTTTGGTCAAATTCGCCCAAGTCGTAGCTTTCAGGATGGTTAGCAAGATGCGCCGGCTCGGCAGGAAGATGGATCGCAATACGTACAGATCGTAGATGTCGTAGCCGTTTCCAGTCTTTGATGAACCCTTGCACCTAGATTCTGAAGTCAATTGGGCTGGCCTTGTTCGTCGCGATTCAATTGAGGTGGTCTTACGCTGGCGGGATCCAGATGTTGTCCACACCGAACCGCTTGAGCTGGGGTACATGCTTCTCCAGGCGGACCCAGTGCTTCTGATCCGCAGGCACATACCACTCGAAGCCCTGCATCATTGTGTGGTTCTCGGGGGTCGGTTCCTGGTCTCCCATGGTGGGCGATTGTGCCGTTGCGGCTGACGGCTTGCGGGTGAGTGAATGGAGGGGTTTGGAGGGGTCGAGGAGGGGTAGAACAAGGGTGAATTGGCCTTCAGGAATTTTGGCAAGACGAAGGATTGAGGAGAGAGAGAGAGAGAGAGAGAGAGAGAAGAGAGAAGAGATCAGGGCAAGACGTCAGGCGGTAGAAGAAGAGGTGACTTCCATTTCATATAAGTTCTCAATTGCCGACCGCCGAGCTACAGAATGCACGCACCGTCCTCTCCTGCCGGTTGATTCACCAACAGGATCTTACGACGCATCGTACCTTAGGTAGCTGCTCCTCGTGCAACACAAAACGCAGGTTGACGCGGCGACTGCGAGCAAATCAAATCGTCGAATCGCAGCATTCCATACGGTAGCTCGAACGCATCGCCAGACAAAACGACATGCGCTTCCTGCGACAACAAAGGGCCCTGTCTCTCCGAGTCCTCCCCCTAACCTGGAAAATGGCGCGACGCTAGTAGGATGCCATCAATCCATGGACGGCTGGCCCGTCACGCCCGTCGATTCTGTTGGGACTGGCGTCGAATCGCAGCGGAATTCCAGGCGTCTTCTGCCTTGGATTTTCCAACTTGACAGGGAAGTTTGACGTCATGCCGCAGCTGGTGTCCCAGATAAGCCCGCAGAAGCCCGGCGCTTGCGTCCAATTGCTTTGTGTTTGAAAAGGTCTAGACCATCCTGCCTGGAACTGTTCTGAGTTTATTAATGGGCGGTGGGAAAAAAGACACTAGAGATTTTGCTGACTACTCATACCGAGGTGAGCTTCGGTGACGGCTTTAGGTCTGTGCCCTCACCTTAATCGGAGGCAACTCCGGTCTGTGGTAAACGTCTTTCCAGCTAACACCGTTCAACCCTTCATCGTCGACCATTCCCATTGTACGCAACAAGATTAGGACTCCCAACTCCAGCACCGGCAACAATGTCCTTAGTAGCAAGTTCCTTGATGCGAGCTCCGATCGCCGCCGGTGTATCCACAGCAGAGCCCTCCAATCCCTTGAGATACAGCGCCAAACCGGAAATGTGCGGTGTTGACATTGACGTTCCCGACAGAAGCTCGGTGCCATCCTGGTACAAAGAAGTCGATCTCACATCTACGCCAGCAGCAAAGACATCCACAGCAGGGCCAAAGTTGGACCATGTAGCTCTAGTGCTGTTAATGTCAATGGCACCAACGGTGAAGGCAGTCGGCGCGCTAGCTGGTGACCTCGTGGAAGCATCCTTTCCGTCGTTCCCGGCACCCACGACGACGAAGACGCCGAGGTTTGTCGCTGCGTCGATGGCATCATTTAAAGCCGTGGACGTAGCAGTCGCTTGTATTGGGTCAGGTCTAATGCGAGCGTTCCAATCAAGATTCAACGACGTACCTAAGCTCATACTGATGACGGACTTGCCAGCCCTCCCAGGAGTGTTGGTGATATTCTGTACAGACCACTCCAACGCCTCAATAATCTTGGCCGTCGTACTGTAAGCAACTCTGGTCGTCTTCACATCGACAATAGTCGCATTCTTTGCGACGCCGAATCGCAAGGACCCAATGGTGCCAGCGACGTGCGTGCCGTGCCCAAAATCATCATCGTGGGCAACTTCGGGAAAGACGTTGGTGCCTTTGATTGCGCGTCCCTGGAAATCGGGATGGGAGATGCGAATACCGGAGTCGAGAACATAAGCAAATGTGCCCGTTCCCGCACTCGTGTCGTAGATGTAGGTTTGATGATCCACGTCGACGCTGGCGAGTTTTGTCCGCGAAGACAGGCTGGCTAGACCCCAGGGTTGGTCGCTGACCTCGGTGAGAGCTGTCAATGAAGCTTCATGGTCTGGCTCGATCGCAACGACCTGGAATGCCCCGTACCCAGGTTAATTTCAAGGACATCGTCAAGTATCTCGTCACGTCCGGTTCAAACGCACCTCATCTTTGGCTTCGATTTCGGCCAACAGTTCCTCGTCAAATTCGCCAGTATAGGCATGAAAATTCCCAATTTCAAATGCCTTTTCGACCCCAGTGGTCTGACGAAGAGACAAGCTTTGTCTGTGAGTATCATGGATCCAATCGAGGTGCTGATCTACGTCGCGTTTTCCAATGCCTGACTTCAGAGTGACGATCCATCTGCCAGGGATAGCAGAGATGCCTTGTTCTTGCCTAGAGTGTGGCGCGGCAGCTCCTGGCGCAACTAGAGAGGCAATGATAATGCCGACAACTTCCCTCTCGCCTAATTTTTCTTGGCATCTGCTGTTAGTGAATGAGTGAGCCTACCACCAAATTACTAACAGCCGAAAACTCTTCACCTCCCCTTGCCGGAGCCCGCATCCGCGATGGCCTCACAGCCGCCGTCGGGCACCGGACTGATGTCGGCCGACCAAGCCGACCCCGAACCAGGCTCCGGGACACCTCCGGAGCCGAACCCCACCTCAAGAGCTAAGCGACGCCGCGACGCCGAGGCACAGCCGACCCGGCCCAGCCTAACGGGAAGCCAGCTTGATGCCACCACCGACGCCCCTACCTCGGCCGAGGGGCCCGCAGCCTCTACCGCATCTGCTCCGAGCGGATCTGCCACAGGGTCCGTCTTGACAGCCCTTGCAGAAGAAGCTAGACAGTACGAGGCACGGAAAGACGTCTTTCTGACCATTGCACGGTCCGTCGACAGCGTTGTCGCCAGCTTTGACGGTTCTAGAAAGCAGATCGCGAAAGAAGCCACTGCCTATGTCATTCAAACCCTCAAGAGACTGATCAATCACGAGACAAGCCCAATAGCGGCCCGGAGTTGGGCGGCTGTCGTCGCACCGATGGCGGGCAACACCACTGCGGCGACCCGGAGCGGCCAGAGCTGCCAGAGCTCTGCCCGCCCGAAGGCCACACTCCCCGCCGAGGATCAGCCGCAGGCGCAGCCGAAGGAGGACCTCCGCATCTTTGCCCGCGTCCCGGAAGAAAGCTTAGCGGCCGCTCGGAAGATCGCACCGTTCGCCGTACGACAGATCGTCTGTAAGGCCGTTGGCCTGGGGCTAGCGGACCTTCCCCACGTCTACCATATCAGCACAGGTTACTCTCTGAAGCCGCGAAACAAGCAAATACAGGAAAGACTACTTACAAGTAAGGCAAAGCTGGCGGAATGCCTCGGCGCCCACCAAGTCGAGACGCCTATCAAGTGGCACACATACGTTGTGCCGCGATGCCCAACAAAACTACACAGCATTGGCGGGGACGTCCTGGACCCAGCCACACTCGTTGAAGATGAGGTCTTCGCACAGACAGGACAGAAGCCTGTCCTTGCTCGACCGTCCCGCCTTGGGCCCAACCCAGTCACGAACGAAATATCTTGGCTCATATCATTCACATCAGAGGTCACGCCCTTCAGGCTCTTCAACCAAAGCGGCAGATCTCTGCCCATCAAAAAACGAAGGACGCTCATCCGACATGACCCCGGCTGCCAGGGCTACCACGCCAACCGGTTCTGCGGACGACGACCGACTTGCAGCAACTGCGGAAGACCTTCCGACTCACACGAAACGGGACCTTGCATGGCCAGGCCCCAGTGTCCCAACTGCTGCGGCCCCTTCCAAGCCGGCCACACAGACTGCCCAGCGAGGCCCTCGGTCGTAAACGGCGTCGTCTCCCTTCCCGGTCGAAAGGAGCGGGCTCGGATCCGGAAGGCCGGCCAGAAAGCATCGGACACTCTGTACAAGGCTACTCGATCCGACAGTAGCCAGGAGGCGGCAGGCGTCCCTACCTCCACCAGCCAGAACCAGCAACCCGGCGCCAAGCGCGCGCGCACGAGAACGCCCTCCGCAAGCTCGATCGTTTGCCTCGGTGACGGAAGCACTGACAGCAGCAGCATGGATGAAGACGAGGCGGACGAAGGCGAAGGCGAAGACTCCCCCGACAACACCTCCATCGACCGTCCCGTGCTACCCATGCCAAGCAGGAGCCAACGGGCAGCACAGAAGCCAAACTACAACGTCGCGAATGCCTACACCCACCTCGAACTCGACTCGGAGACGTAAGCCGAGAGCGGCGACCCCACGGATGCTACGCGTTGCGCAGGGCAACGTCGGAAAGATCTCCCCGGCGCACACGGCTTTCCTGCAGCTCTGCTGGGAGGCTCAGATAGATGTGGTCCTCGTCCAGGAACCCTGGACGGGCTGGAAGGACGGAAACGTGCAACTGAACACGCACCCGGGTTTCGACTCTTTCGTCCCGGTCGACTTCTGGGACAGCGAAGGAACCAGACCAAGAGTATTGACCTACACACGCAAAGGGATAGGGATGACGGTGGAGCAGCAGAGGCCTGTCCACACGAGAGACGTACTGTGGCTGGTGGTCGACAAAACGACGACTATCGTCAACGTGTACAGACAACCCCGCGACCCCCACAGCCGCACAACAGGGATACTGCTAGAACTCAAACCCCCGGAGCGAGCTTTGATCGCGGGTGACTTCAACGCGCATCACTACTCTTGGGAGCCCGGGACGAGGAACGGGAACCGGGGAGATGACATTGCAGGCTGGGCAGACGGCCACAATCTCTCTCTTATCAGCGAAGTTGGGGTGGCAACCCAGGATTGCGGACATGTCCTGGACCTGGCTTTCTCTAATATCCCTTTTGCGCACGCGCAGGTCAGCCCACAGCTACACCCGGGAGCTGACCACGAGGCCATCGTGGCCGTCATACCACTATTCAAACGCCCAGTGTCACAGGGAGAGGGCCACCCGCAGCCACGGCCACTGTCAGTGCCCGACTCGGCGCTGCCTCGGCTGAGAGACCTGATCGAAGGGGGGCTAGCTGCGATGCCCAATCTGGGGGATCAACCTACTCCGGAAGACCTGGACGGGCAGGCAAGTCACATCGTCGAGCTCTTCTCCCGAGCCATTGAGGCGGTCGGCAAGAAGAGAGGAAAACATGGTAAAGGCGCGGCTTGGTGGACGGAGGAATGCGCAGAGGCCCACAGAGCATACCGTGCTGCCCGCAACCAACAAGCCTGGGAGACGGAGCAAGATGCGCACCTTTATCTAATGGAGAAACGAAAGGCGTTCCTGAGCACGGTGAGGAAGGCTAAGCGAGCATACTGGGCCGGAAAGATCGATGGAGTCGCTTCAGACCGGGACCTGTACCAGATCATGGGTTGGCGGAAGGCGAGCCCACTGACCAGAGCACCCCCATTGGTTGTGGACAACCAGACGATCGAGGATACTGACGAAAAGGCCCAAGCGCTTCGGGAAGCCCTTCTCGACAGGTTTAGTGCGGAAGATGACGCACCGGGTAATCCGTTTGACGTACCCGTCGTCCCAAGGCGAGCGATTACTTGGCAGGACAATGTTAGCGGAGAAGAAGTGAAGACGGCCACCTTAACAAAGACAACGACCCCTGGTGTGGACGGGATCACCACGCGCCTCCTCCAGGCCTGCTGGGGCGTCATCTCGGAGCCGGTCAGGCAGCTATTCCAGTCCTGTATGCGGGCCGGCCACTTTCCTCTGCCTTTCCGCAGAGCTGAGGTGGTCATGATCCAGAAGGCCGGCAGGGATGCCTCCAAGCCCGGGTCCTGGCGGCCGATCGCGCTCCTCTCGTGCTTGGGCAAAGGACTCGAGAGACTAATAGCCAGAAGGATGGCTTCTCTGGCGATTGTCGAGCGCATCGTCAGTCCGCAACAGATCGGAGCTCTACAAGGCAGGTCAGCCGTCGATCTGACGACCTGCCTCGCCCACGATATCGAAACGGCCCTCCTAAAAGGGCTCACGGCGACGCTTCTGACTATGGACGTAAAAGGGGCGTTCGACTCCGTCCTTCGGAACCGGCTCGTCATTAGACTGCGTCAGCAGGGATGGCCACACGGCTTGATTAGACTCATCTTCAGCTTCTGCTGCAACCGCATCGCCAGAGTCCGACTGGAAGAAAGCACGACGGAATACTTTCCTCTGTCATGCGGGCTGCCTCAGGGGTCGCCACTATCTCCCATCGTCTTTCTGCTCTACATCGCGGAGATCCTTGAAGACGACCCGGACGCGCGATTCGGGTACGCGGACGACATCGCCACTCTGGCCATCAGCCCCTCCCTGGAGAGCAACGTCGCAATACTCAACCGAAGCGCAGCCGGCATTCTCAGATGGGGCTCGGAGAACAAGGTCTCCTTCGACCCGAGCAAGTGCGAGGTCATCCACTTTACTAGGAAGCACAGCCAGCCAGCGGAGCTGCCAGAGGTCAGGGCGGGGATTTGGTGGTCAAGGCCTCGACAAATCCTGTACGCTGGCTGGGTGTCTGGTTCGACAAGAGACTGTCCTTCCGGCACCACGTCGACACAAGAGTAGCTGCGGCAAAGAAGGCAGCTCAACACCTGAGGCAGCTTACAAACACAAAGAGAGGACTGCCAGCGGCCGCCGTGCGAAAAGCCGTCGTCTCCTACGTACTGCCGATCGCGCTCTTCGGCGCCGAAACATGGTACGCAGGTATCACGAAGCCGGCTTCGAGACGCCAAGCGGAGACAGACACGAGTCCGCCTTTCCAAGGAAGACCCGTCAACACAGGCCAGAAGGGGCTCGTGCAGAAGATCGACAGCGTCATTACAGCGGCAGCAAGGATCGTTCTACCTGTCTGGAGGACAACGCCAACCAGTAGCCTCCTCCGAGACGCCGGCTTACCGTCAGCCAAAGTCGCCTTAGAAGGCGTCCGTTTACGGGCCGCAGTCCGACTACAGAGGATTGATCGCCGACACCCGCTAGTCGCGCGGCTCTCCCAGCAGGGACAGCAACAGACGAGACTACAACGGACGGCTGAACTTCTGCCAAGATGCGGAAGACCAACGTTCCTCCAATCACAGTACCTGCCAAGCTCACAGGATCAGATAGTAGTTCAATGCAAAGAAGAGGCTGCGAAAGCTTTCGAGCGCTGGCTAAAGACAGTACCGGAAAGCCATATGATCGTCTTCTCGGACGGCTCCAGGGCGACGAACGGAGCCGTGGGGTACGGCTTCGTCATCTACCGAGACTCCAAACGCATAGCGCAAGGGTGCGGCCGACTCGGACTAGCAGAAGTGTTCGACGCCGAGGTCGAAGGGGCGCGAACCGGCCTCAGAAGGGCTCTGCTCACCAATCGCGGTCATCCAATCCACATATGTATCGACAACACCAGCGTTATACAAGGCATCCGCGGCAAGGCGCCGGACTCGTCACAAGACGCGTTCCTCGAAATCCAAGAAGCGGCCAGGATATTTGATATACGGACGCACTGGTCCCCGGGACACCAGGGCATCGAAGGAAACGAGGCCGCGGACCGGCTGGCCAAAGAAGGAACGACACTGCCGGCGCGGATGGGTCAAATGGCAACACTAGCGGGCATCAAGCGGCTTGCAAGGGAAAAATTACAAAGCCAGCACAGGAGATGGTGGTATAAAGAGCGAAGGCCGCGGTACGCGGACTTGGGGCTTGAGGCAGCTCTGTCCAGCCCTCCTGAACTGGCCTTGCCGCGGGCTACGTTACATCACCTGCTGGCGGCACGATCGGGTCACGGGGACTTCGAGCAATATCACCGACGTTTCAACCACGACGACGCTCTAATGATGTGCTCTTGTGGAGAGGCGAAAGACGTGGACCACCTGGTCTACTGTCGACTAACGCTGGCGAGGAGGCAACGGTGGCCGACCCTCCACTCTCGCAGTATGCCCGAGCCCATAGGTCCTATGGGATCTCTCGAGGCCTACTTCAAGAGATTAATCACCGACCCACGAGGCTTCGAGGCCTTTCTCCGCGTGACGGACTTCTTCCAGAAGATCTGTCTGCGGTAGCAGCATCCACACCTAGGTAGATGTGAGTGCGGACTACAAAGAACCTCCCGATTCCAAGGGACGATTTGGGAAAGAATGAAACTGGGGCACCAGCGGGAACCGGGGACAGACAGAACGCGTAGTGGCCACAAGGCATGATTTGGAGGACGATGTAAAGAGACGACGTACTGTAGAGTAGGTAGCCTTGGCTCACGGCCCTCCACGCCATATACCCTTCGGGAGGTCTGCGGTAAGGGCTCTAGCCCGGCCGCCACGGCGTTAAATACAACAACAACAACAACAACAACAGAGGCAAAAAAGGTCGCTTTTTCATCGTTTCTTCGATACAGAGCAACTTTCTTCACCTTTAGACCAGGCAGAGACGGCTGATAAGGCTTCGCCGAATGAAAACTCCGCTTGAGAAGTTAGCTAGTGAACGTAGAGCTGGGTCATACCCTGGGTCTCACATATGATATCTGCCTCCAAGGCGCGGCAGGCAGGGCCTACATCAAAAAGGTACTTCTTTTTCCAACTGCCGAGATGAATTTTCAATGTGGTGAAGCATAATCCTTCAAGCTTCTCGATATTACTGCGGCTGAAGAGTTGGCCAAGGATTCTCCGCCTCTTGCATGCTCTTGAATATCTCTGTGACTTATCAGCAAGAAACCCTACGTTTACTTCTGGAGGGTTATTACGAAACGTGATAGAGAAGAGTGCGGGGTGTTCATCTTGGACGAATTCGCCATAGTTTCGGGATCCTTTACGAATCCGCCGTGACTTTATGGACTGTATCATAGATGTCGATGGAGTAGAACGACAGCTCATTGGGGCCAATTCGGATAAGAGGGCCTAGGAGGACAAAAGGATTAGTTGCCGCCCATGTCAATGGTTTGAGGTCGACGACGGAGCTACCTAGGGTCTCATGCAATTTTGGAAGTTCAAGAGTGACGTTGCCTCGGTATTCCTGACGAAAAGCCCAGATCAACCTCGAATAGCCTGCTCCCCAACCGGCATTAGGGATACGAGACAGAGGAATGCGTGAGCTCTGGTGACGGCCTAGAACAGTGTCAGAATTGTTACTCGAGGATTCGAGCTCTTCGAGATGATGAGTACTTGAAAACTGTCACCACTACAACGCAAAAAGCAACTAACGAAGTCAGGATAAGGATCGCATCTTGACACAGAAGCTTCAATTTCCCCAGACTTCCAAGAAAAAAGGGCCACAGGATGTCGGCGCCGATGAAGTTCACTCAATTTTCTCAATTTCATATCTACGGTGAACACTGAACCCAGAGCATCTAGAACGTCGAAGAAC